>NW_020948840.1:8098066-8121397 GCF_900497805.2 Vombatus ursinus | reverse complement strand
AGGAGAATGTTAAAGTTTTGGTTTGGTTTTGTTTTTAATGAGGATCCCTGATGACTATTGATGCTTGGTGAATATTAGCCAAATAGGCCAATTTAGGCCATTGCCTGAATTTGGTCTCTCTCCTAGGGGACAGAACCCTGTACCAGGAAGTTGCATAGACTAACTCAAGAGTGACTCTAATCTCCTGCCTCTTGCCTGGTAGATGGCAAGCCATCAGAGACAGAAGGGCCAGAACTGGGGAGACTTCTTCCAGTCTTAGTCTAAGGGTCTCTGCTTTCTCTGAAGGAGCAAAAAGTACCTCAGCTGAAGTTTGCAACTAAGCCTGAAACTGGAAGCGGTGGAGACTACAGGTACCCATTGAAGAACAGGTCCAGGGGATCTGAGGAAGTAACCCACACAGAAAACCATTGCGCCCTGTGGATGTCACCTCCCTACAACAGGAGAAAAGGACATTAAGGTCCTACAGTTGTGAGTTGTCCTGGCCACATGTGTTTCCTACATGTGTGCCTCACTACTATTGTACTCAAAACTTTATGCCTACTCTTCCCATGAATTTGTGGAAGAATGTAACCAGCTTTATATGATGGGAATGTTTTAGAGCTATTGTTTTTACTAAACCATCTTCTTAGTTGCCT
The DNA here is from genome assembly GCF_900497805.2 of Vombatus ursinus. NCBI lineage: Eukaryota > Metazoa > Chordata > Mammalia > Diprotodontia > Vombatidae > Vombatus > Vombatus ursinus. Next base: position 8,120,762 of record NW_020948840.1, on the reverse strand, counting down.
TTGTTAAAAAAAAAAAAAAAACTGATTTTGTTCCCTAGCTGATTGTTAATGGTATCAGCTAATAATAATAATATTTACCTTTTATATAGCACCAATTATGTGCCAGGCACTGTGCTAAGTGCCTCACAGATATTATCTTACTTGATCCTCATAACAACCCTAGGAGATAGTTACTATTATTATCTCCATTTTTTAGTTTAGAAAACTAAGGCAAATCGAGGTTAGAGTGACTTGCCCAAGGTCACACAGTTAGTGTCTGAAGCCCAGCACTCTATCTTTGAGCCACCTACTTAAGCACATTGGTAATGGTATGTAGACATACAGACATACCTAAAACCCAAGGTAGCAACCACATTGTGGGGACTCAACCCTCAAATGTGATTGCAAGTTGGGAGAGTAGGCCAGAGGGGATGATAGATTATCCACAGAGGAAAATCAAGTGAATGCACAATGTCCATGCTTCAGACTATGATACAATATGTAGTTGGGTGAACTAATCACAAATTCAACCATTAGATATTTAAATTGATGAGTTTAGAATTTAAACAGGAGGCCACCAGCCTGGAATGCCTTCAGGAAACTACACAATTTTATTTTTATTTTTTGTGATCCCCAAAACCTTCCTGAAACAAAGGCCTATCCTTTGAATATCAATATTCTTATAGTACTTTTGTATGGTAGATAATAAAATCATGGAATACTACAGTCTCCAAAAAGCTAGAGTTTCAGGTTATCCAAGGGGCATTGAATAAACATGTGATGGGCATGAATAGGCTACAACAAATTGTAAATGAAGAATTATGCAAGAAAGAATGTCAAGAATATCATCCAAAAAATATATGATGAGAAAAAAGTATATGGGGTGGTCTGTAAAGACTCGTGAATGCTCAGAATGTCAGGAAAGGTATGCTATGATTCAACAATTAAAGTACCAAGTGGCTTCAATTAGTTACAAGCAGCCAGCAGTTAGCTCAAACTGGGTTAGGCCAGGTGGAAACCCAGTTAAGTAACTCTATAAATAAGCAGCACAACATAGCAACAGAGGCATTGTGAATATGCCCCCATGATAAAACTTGCTTTTTTGCATTGCCTCTGGCTAATGTGTCCTGTATCTTGGTATCTATCCAATGCATTTCAAAACATGGTCATGCAGTAATATCAAGAGTTAATAGACAACCAGAGTACTCTGTTGCGATTCATGCAGTAGGAGGTAAAGTGGTACTGCAGTGGCTATAAACAAAGTCAGAGGACCTGGGTTTAAATCATACCTCTCATTCTTCCTACTTGTGTGACTTTGGGCAAGTCACTTCAAGTCCCTGGGCCTCATTTTCCTCAACTCTAAAAGCAGGGGTTTTGACTAGATGACTTCTGAAGCCTCTGACAGCTCTGGATTTATGATCTTAGCATCAATGTCTAATGAACTCTGTGAAGATTCTAGGATGTTTTCTGTACTCTCTGTGGCCAATTTATAAGGGAACATGGATAAGAGTTGCATAGGATGGGTAGAGGCATATGGGTTGCTGTCAATACCACCAAAGGGAGTAAGTTCCCATAACAATATCACAAACTCATTGTAATTTTCAAGTATAAATAACATTCACTTTAACTAGAGGAATCAGTGGGTTTGTCTTCTCAGAGTTTGTAAAAAAAGACCTCTTTCACATAGCAAAACAAAAAGTCCTTTCTGGTACTCCAACTGGAATAAGATAACTGCCTTCACACAAGAGGCTCTTCCATCTGGCTTGAAATTCCCACCCTTTGAGTTTTGTCTAGACTTCTGGAAAGGCCTCCTTGCTGGTGGTTTTCCTTTAGTCTATCCAGTCTCCATTCCATCCTCTATCTTTCAGCCCAGGGCATCTTCCTTAATTCAGTACCATGATTATCTCATTCTTCTACTCAAAAACCTTCAGTGACTTCCCATACCAGTGATCTACGTGAGGCAAGATAAGGGTCTGATCTAAAGTGGTTCCAGTGATAATACAAATATAAGGAAATGAGAGAGAGAGAGAGAGCACAAATCTAGAAATGCCTAGAGAGAGTGGTTTTCTGAGTACTTATTGTACATCACCTCTCCACTCCATCTTTTTTATTGCTGTCTGATTAATGTGCCAAATTGCCCACTCCTGGCATTCTTCAAAGACCCTCCTAGTAATTCTGCCTTCACCTGACAAATAAAGAATAACCTCCTCATCCTGATTTTCAAAGCCCTTCATCGTCTGTCTGGAACCATATTTCTAACCTTGCTGTTGTTGTTTAGTGGATTTCCAGTCCTGTCCAACTCTTCATAACCTCTTTGGGGATTTTCTTGGCAAAGATACTACAGTGGTTTGCCATTTCCTTCTCCAACTCATTTTACAGAAGAGGAAACTTAGGCAAACAGGGTTAAGTGACTTGCCCAGCACCACACAGCTAGTAAATGTCTGAGGGTGGACTTGAATTCACATCTTTCTGACTCTAGTCCCAGGGCACTCTATCCAACTGTGCCACTTGGTTGCCCCTTTAAACTTTATTTCACATAAATTCCCATTTGTACATTGTAAGTTCCATCCAAATTGCATTTTTCTCCATTCCCCTTTCCTCACTCTTCCATGCTCCATGTCTTTACTCATAACATCCGCTATACATGGAATGGACTATTCAACTCTCATTTCCATATATTCAAGTGGTGAACAGCATGGTACAATGGCAAGAACACTGGCTTTGAAGTTGGAGGAACTGAAATGACCTAAATGCCCTTGGAAGAGTTACTTAACCTCCATGTGCCTAATTTTCCTCAGTGGTTAAAAAAAAAAAGAAGTTGGAGTAGATGGCCATTGAGGTGCCTTCTAGCTCTACAGCATTAATTCTAGGAAATCATTTCTTTCTTTTGATCCCCAACTCAGCAGCCACATCTTCTATGAAGGGTTCCAAAAGGAATATGGGACTCCTAGTCAAGCACTGGCTGTCAGTGCTTCCTAAATGAATAGTTCTAGGCAAGTTAGTCACAGTCCACCTCTTAGAGCCACTGTTTCCTTATCATTAGAGATAATAATATTTGTGCCTACCCAAAATGCCTCACAAGGTTGTTAAAAGGTAAGTAAGTTGTAAACCTAAAAAATCAATATAAATGTTAACTGTTTGTTGGTGTTGTTATTTTTATAAACTGGTTTACTGTGCTGGGCAAATGAGAGAGAAGACTAAGATAAATGGGAGGTTATCAGCCTAGGTCAGTGGGAAGATGTTTGTGCTCTCAACAAAAATAATAATGTTGTGGGAAGGAAGATATGGAGATGATAAACAGTTTTAGAAATGTTAGGTTTGAGGGGTTGGAGAGGATATACAACATGCATTTGAAAATATAGGACTGGAGATCTGGGGAAGATACTAGAGTTATAGATTCAATTTGGAACTCATTTGAATAGAGGTGAGAAATGAAGCCCTGGAATAGATTAGATCATCAAATTCACTCTCACATTTCCTACTGCTACCATTCATATCTGCCCCAATTTCACCATTTATACTGTCACCTTTTTACAAGCACTTATTACAACTTTTAGAGATTATTCCTAACCAATAATTTTGGTTATAATCTTTCTCCTTCCATAATTTATAATACTGCCAGATTAATTTCCTTTTTTTAAATTAAATTTTATTTTTTACCTAGCAGAAATCTATTTTATATTACATTTATCCTCACCTCAAAAACAAAATTCTTAACAGATAATGCAGAATCAAGAAAAACAAATTCTCTCATTGACTTTGAACAAAAAAAATATATATATCTCACTTTACACCAGGAGTCAGTCACCTCTGTCAGAAGGTGTTATGCTTCATCATCAGTTCTGTGGAAACATGTATGGTCGTTGTGTTGATCAGAGTTCTTATAGCTCTTATGTTTTTACAATTTTGTTATTGTATAAATTGTTTTCTTGGTTTAGCTCATTTCATTCTTCATCAATTCATACAACTTTTCAAAATTGTTCATTTTTATTATATTGGTGTTATATTCTAAATTGTTATGATTCTGCTCACTTATTCCTCATCAGTTCATACAAGCCTTTCTATGTCTCTTTGAAATCATATTTTTCCTCATTTCTTTCAGACAATAATATTCCATCACATTCAGATATCATAATGGGTTCAGCCATTCTTCAGCTGATAGGTAATGCCTCAGTTCCCAGGTTTTTGCCATCACAAAAAAACTACTCTAAATAATTTGGTATAGGTAGAACCTCTTCTTATTTCTTTGATCTTTTTGTGATATAGGCTTAGCAAATCCAATGCAGCTAACATTAAAAGAGAAACAAATGGGGAATATATTTGCAGCATGTTTCTCTTATAAAGGTCTCATTTCCAAGATACAGTATATAAAGAACTTATTCAAATGTGTAAGAATAGAAAGTATTCCCCAATTAAGAAATTATCTGAAGATGTAAACAAGGAGTTCTTGAGGTTAAAAAAAAACAGCGAAAAAAATGCTCCAAATTTCTAATGATTAAAGAAATGCAAATTAAAGCAATTCTGAGGCTCTGCCTTGCACCCCTCAGAATGGCAAAGATGAAAAAGGGAAAATGATAAATGTTGGAGGGGCTGTAGGAAAACAGTCACACTGATGCATTATTGGTAGACCTGTGAGGCTCTACTCCTTGAGAAAGAAGGCAGAATGGCCTAGAGGCTAGAAGATCACAACAAGAATCTGAATCAGATGATATATACAAATAGCTGCAAATGGAGTAAATATCAAAGAAGTATAGGTTACTAAGTGATGGTGGAAAAAAATGCATCTCAAAGTAGTTGTAGGTAGTAAAAAAAAAAAATATACCCATTCCTCCTGGCCTAATGTCTCAGGGGACATGCAGGAAGGAAAATTCGCCAACTGAAGGCAGCCAGTAATGCATTGTCATTCTAAGAACAGGGTTTTTATGGCCACAGGAAGATGGGAAAGGGGGAATTAAAAAAGAGATAGAGGAAGAAGGGAATTTTATTAACAATTAGGCAGCTAGTACAGAGGAGATAATGAAAAGGAAGAAAAAAGGAGCAAACATATTAGAAAGTGATAAGATTTAGATGGGTAGAGGTGAGAGCACAAAGGAAAAGGCTGTGGTGAAGTGGGTTTTTATTCCAGGAAACATTGGAACTGCTGGCAGTAGATAACCAGGAGGTGCAAATTTCCTAGCCATAGGTAGTAGTTGTTTAGTATCTCTACCTTCCAGAATCCTGTGATGAAGGAGTTCAGCATTGGCATAGTACTACCTCTCCAAACATCAAACAACTGAGGCTTGAAAGTTCAGGAATGAATTGGGGTCCTTAGGGATCTGCTTGAATTTATACATGGTGCCAGGTTACTAATTACACTGTGTCCCAAGATAACAAGGGATGGCACACCTACCACATGTGAAACACGCCCTCAGTTCTGTGTCAAGCCTGATTTCCAAAGTCTTGGTCCTATTTGCATTCAGGCTGGTGCTTGAGACACCAATCAGACTGGTACTGGGTCTTTGTCTATGGTCCCAGTCTTTCTATCTGTAAGCTTTTTATCTGAGGCCTGACCCATGGGTGGCATTAAGCTTTTGCCTGAGGTCCCTGAGATCCAGGCCTCATTTTAGAGCAGGGGTAGGTTTTTGTCTGATGAACTTAAGGAGACACAGAGAGACTAGTGAGGTAGGTGTCAGAGTCCAAGTAAAGGATAAAAGTAAATAGGTCTTCTACTACTATTCATTCCTTAAGTCACTTACAAAGCCCTAGAAATACTGAAAAGGTTAGTGAGAGTTGTAGAGAAAAAGAGAAGAGGCTATTTACATAATGCTCAGAAGTCTTTTAATGAGTAGTGACAGTGCTATTTCAAAATATTATCAAAATGTTCCCTGCAATCCACCCTAAGATATAAATTAAATGATCATCTTTCTCCACTATCTCTTTATTTACTCTGATCTTAGATGGAAAGATTCTGCTTGTGTCAACCCCTCTACACACACACACACACACACACACACACACACACACACACACACTCCCATCCTCCCCTGTCTTCTCTAGTAGGTTGCTACCTTTTCTTTCATGCTCTTTTTCTTACCTTCAGACTCTTCCTATCTACTGGCTCCTTCCCTACTGCCTATAACAATGCTCATGTCTGCCTCATCTTTAAAATACCTTCACTTGATCCTACTATCCCTGCTAACTATCGTCCTATATCTCTCCTTCCCTTATTAGCTAAAGTCCTCAAGAAAGCCAACCACACTCAGTGCCTCCGCTCTAACTTTCTTCTAAACACTCTATCCTGGTTTCCAGTCTTATAGTTCACCTGAAACTGTCCTCTCCAGAGTTACCAATGATCTCTTAATTGACAATTCTTAATAGAGTTTTCTGTCTTTATCATTCTTGAACTTTCTGTAGCATTTAACACTGCCTGTCACCCTTCTCTCTAGGCTTTTGTAACACTGCTCTTTCCTGATTCTCCCACTCTCTGTCCAGATACTCTTTCTCAGTCTCCTTTTCAGGATCTTGGTCCATGTCATATCTATTAATGGTAGGTGTCCCCCAAGGCTCTGTCCTGGGCCCCCTTCTCTCTTCTTTCTATGCTATCTTACCTGGTGAATTCATCAATTCCCACAGGTTCAGTTATCATCTTCTAAGCAGATAATTCCCAGATCCATAGATCAGACACTAAATCTCTCCTGAGTTACAGTTATATATCATCAGCTGCCTCTTAGACATCTCAAATTGGGTAGGTATCTCAAACTCAACATGGCCAAAATAGAAATAAGTATTTTTCCCACCAAAACATCCCTCCTTTCAAATTTTCCTATCACTTTTGAAGACATCATCATTCTTCCCCAAACATCCTGGCTCACCATGTCAGTATCATCCTCAGTTCCTTACTCACTCACACCACATTCCCAATCCATTGCCAAATATTTTCATTTCTACCTTCACAACATCTCTCAAATTCATCCTTTTTTCTCAACTTACACAGCCACCACCCTAGTTCATGTCCCCATCATCTCTAGCCTAGGTTATTTCAATAGATTTCAAATCAATCTCCCTGCCTTGAGTTTTTTCCCACTCCAATCCATGCTCTACACAGCTGTCAAGGTGAGGAGATCTAACCATGTTACTCATATGCTCAATGAGCTCCAGTGGCTCTCTGTTACCTCCAGGATCAAATAGAAACTCTTCTGTTTGGCATTTAAAAGTCTTTGTAAGTTGGCTCTTGCTACTTTTCCAGTCTTCTTAGACATTACTCCCCTTCATGTACTCTGTGATCCAGTGACATTGGTCTTCTTCTTGTTCCTTACACATGACCCTCTCTCTCCTGATTCCCTGACTTTTCATTGACTGTCCCCCATAACCCAGAATAAGTTGCTCTTTAACCTCTGCCTCTGTTTCCCTTGATTTCTCCAAGGCACAGCTCAAATCCCACCTTATACAAGAGGCCTTTCTGGGTTCCCCCAGCTGCTAATGCCTTCCCCTTTTTATTTAACTTTGATCTACTCTGTATGTATCTTCTGTGCACCTAGTTATTTACATATTGTCTCCCTGATTATAATGTGAGCTTCTTGAGGGAAAGTACTGTTGGGCCTTTTCATGTAGCCCCTGAACTTTGCAGAATACCTGGCACTTAAAAACTTAATAGACGTCCGTTGACTGACTGACTGATTAAATGTTTCAGTCTGATCTACAAGTAAGAGGATAGTCTTTTGCAGACCAGGTAATATGGTCTAATATGTAATTTCCACTTAGATTTCTGTTAGAAAACAAGCTTTATCCAAATTGGAGCAAGAATTTTCCTATAGCCTAACCACTTTTTGTCCATGGATTATACACTCATCGTTAAAGCAATCCTAAGGAAATCACCTTGTCATACTCTAAAAAAACAATTTAAAAAACGAAATCTAGTAACTAGTACTCTCTGCCCCCTGTTCTATCAAGCTCTGTTTCACTAATTAATGGATGAGACATAACCAGTGAATACAAAGCCAAGTTCTTGCAGATACTAAAAGATATCCTGCTGCCCCTGCCCAGGTGTTGAACTCCATCTACCTGGGAGGGCTCTTGGTAATTAGCAGTGGCAGCAGGTGTTTGCATTAGATGCTAGCTGAGCATACGTGTCAGTTCCCTGTTGGTGGCAGTAGGAGGGGAAAATGAATGGTTCAGTCCAGCTCAAGCAAGCTCAGTTTCCACCTAAGAGGAGAAGCATGATTTCTACAGTTGCTTCTAATGGGATTTGAACAGGGAGGACCAACAGGAAATAAGAATATCAAGGAAAAAGATGTTTTATTATTCTCTTCCTACTCCCCCATACAAAAGCATACCTTTGTGGGGCTTTCTTCCCAAGCACCCAAGATTTCTCACCTCAGGATTGGTGGAAAAATTTCTTGTATCTTTCCTATTTGACTCCCATAAGATTAAAACTTACCTATCCTATACCCTATACCCCATTCCCATTTCAGGCCCTGTTGTCTTCTTTCCAAGATGACCACCACCTAAACTGCTTCAATTCAACTCAAAGATACAGATATTTACTGAATGTGTACTCTGGGAAAAACATTGTGGTAGGAACCTTGGAAAACTAAAAATATTAAATGACATCTTCCGTCCTTAAAGAGCTTACAATTTACTAGAGGAGACGGTTTTGCATTAATAAGTAATGATGTGCTAATGTGAGAGGGCAAGGTCATGAGTCCTCTCTCCCCTTCTAGGTAACCTATATACAGTCATAAAGATCATATTTATATAATTTAAAGTTTTTCAATGAATGAAGAAAAGAAAAAGTGTTTGTTAAGTGTTAACTTTGTGCCAAGCACAGTACCATGTACCTGGAATACAAAAAGTCAAGACCATCTCTGCCGTTAAGGAGCTTATATTCTAATAGGAGAAGATAATACTTATACAAGAGTGTAGCAAGGGAGAAAGGCAGCAAGGTGGATAGAATGTCAAGTCTAGAGTCAGGAAAACATATTTTTAGTTCAAAGCTGACCTCAGACAGCTGTATAACCCTAGGCGAGTTACTTAACCCTGTTTATCTCAGTTTCCTTATCTGTAAAATTAGCTGGAGAAGGAAATGGCAAATCATTCCAGTATCTCTGTCAAGAAAACTTCAAATGGGGTCACAGAGAGTCAGACAGGACTGAACAACAACAGCAAAAGCCAGGGAGAGGCACTTTGGTTTAATAAGTTGGAGGTATTAGTGAGCAGAGACATAGAAGAGTGGATCAACACACCAAAACTGTGCCTTCTCAAGGGGTGGGGGAGAGGCAGGAGGGAAGAAGAGAATTTGGGACTCAAAATTTTTTTAAGTTAATGTTAATTGTTTACATGTAATTGGGAAATATTTTATGAATATGTGTGCATGCATGTTTATATATGCATATACACACATTTATATTTACATACATATACATATATGTATTAATGAAAACAAAGAGGTCATTTTTTTTCCTATACAAGTTCCTGGACCTCACCCTGAAATCTATCCATGGACTCCTTGGGGATCCACGGAACCCAGGCTAATAACTCCTACAGTAATTTTGTTCGAATCTCAGTGCCATATTTTAGCAGAGATGATAAAAAGCTGTACTGACTTCAGTAGAAGATGACAAGGATTATAAGGAATCTAGAAACCATCTGTGTTCACCTATTCCAGCTCCATCAATATAACTGATAAGTATCTTAGGGATAAGGGTTGAATTAACAAACCTACTGCCACACTCATTTATTAATGGATCAAATTGGATACTTACTGGACAAAGATTGCATGTTTCTTCTGCCACAGTCACCTCAATCTCATAGTCCTTTAACTCTTTGACACACAGTAACCCACATGCCATGGAAGCATTCACTAATCTGGGATATACATGCACTATTCAGGGCTGATAGTCTTGGCTGAGGAAACCTGAGAGTGGTTGAAGGCATAACCTAAGCTTTTTACATAATAATGTCATTAATCAGCAAAACCTTATAAATCAATTCATAGTGTTCAAAAATAGATGACCAAAAAGGACCAAGCACTTCAGCCTAGTTTATCACTACAGCTTTATGGATCTCATCGGAGGAATCAGGCACTGTAGCTCTTGGATTGAATAAACTAAGAAAGTAACAAGAGGAGATGCACCAAGCAAAAAAACACCCCCAAGAGACATTATATATTCTCGACCACTACACAATGTCATACTTGGATCAATTAAAGGACTTGGACATTAAGCCTGGAGAATAAAAGGTTTTAGGATAGATAGAATAGCTGTCTTCAAATATTAAAATGATTGTCATGTGGAAAAGGAAATAGACTTATCCAGCACCTCCCATAGTGCTTTTGCACATAGAAGGTGCTTAATAAATGTTTGCTGAATTGAACTGAATTCCATTTAGCTGCAGCAGATAGAATTAGAATAAAGAAGTGGAAATAATGGAGAAAAAAATTTTAGCTCATTATTAGGAAGAACTCCTAACCCATTAAATTGTCAAAAAAAAAAAAAAAAAAGGAAAGAGTTTCTTCTTGTTGTAGTTCATTATAAAAAGTGTCCCAGCCCTTAGACATGGCATAATAAATATAGAACTAGAAGGGATCTTAGATTTTATGTAGGATTTAGGTTTCAAGAAAAGTTTGGACTGGATGACTGACCTGTAGGGGCTCTTCCACTTCTGGGATTCATGATTCTGTCAATTCATCCTATGAATTTTCATCTTTTAGAAACATGATTTACCTAGCATGTATATATAAGCCCTCATCACTATGTCTGAATACATGATGTTCAAGGCTTGTGTAATACAAAAATGAAAATATTTTGGTTTTTGTTTCTGAAATAAAACATTTTGAAGATGTTCTTAAATTTTCCCTAGTTATTGACTTTCCTTCAAAAAAATAAATATATTCAAGTATAAATGAAATAAATGTGTACTAGTAACATAAAATCATGCTGAGAACCAATTACAACTGTGCTGAGACATTGTTACAGTGATTAAGGTTACCAGAGCTATAAAAGGTAAATTCATGGAGACTGTATATACAAATAATGATTCTTGAAGTAGTCAGGAAATGCAGGAGGCCATGAAGCCCCTCTGGGGCTTAAGAACAGACCTTTCCTGTTCTGTCAGATACCTCTCTATTAAAGGACTACACCTCCACTCCCACCCACCAACACCATTCTCAGGGCTGGGTATCATGAACATTTGTTCAGCCTCCTTGCAGCGAGGTTGTCCAATCCAGGTGGAGAGGATCATTTACCTTAATCATGGGCAGAAGAGATAGTAAAAGGAATAAACAGAAACAATTGGGTTGAGTAAAGGGAAGAAGTCTTAGAAATAGAAATAAAGAAAATACAATTTTCCTTTATCATCACACAGCCTATGCTAGTCTTTTCTAAATTTAACCAGGGATCATATGGGGAGATCCTCAGGGTCAGTAAATGTTGGAAATTGTGGTAATTTACCTCCTCTTCATGTCTAGGAGTGGAATATATCTATATAAGTTTTCTGGAAGTGAGGCTACCTCTATTTGGTGTCAACCCCATATGTTACATGCTCTCTGTCAGGAAACTGACACTCTGCTGCTCTAAATGGTGCAGTGGACTTGAGGCTTAATTCAAGATTGATATATTCCCTGTATATTTAGATTACATTTATGCACTTAAATATATTTACATCATTTTAAAATTATCATATTTTATAATTACTTACATGTGTACATATTGTCTCCCCCAGTAGAATGAAAATTCCCTGAGGACAGGGAATGGTTTTGATTTTGATTTTATATTTCCAGCCCTCTGACATGGTATTTGGCATATATAAATGCTTGTTAATTGACTGGATATAAATATGCAACTATATAGAGGAAAAGAGACAGAGATAGGGAAGGAAGGGGAGTGAAAGGGAGGAGAGGGAGAGAACGAAAGAAAGAGAGGAAGATATGAAGGAGGAAGGAAAGAAAGGAAGGGAGAAAGGGATGGGGGAGAATGGTGTAGTAAATACAGCTCTGCACTGAAAGAGTTAGGAGGACTCTGGTTTAAATAGTGCTTCTGTCACTTATAAGCTATGTGACTGAGCAAATCACCTAACCCATCTGGAATTCAGTTCCCTCACAAGCAAAATGATGAGCTTAGACCCGATAACCTCTAAGATCCCTTCCAGATCCAAATCTATTCTATAGTATGTATGTGTGTGTGTGTATGTATACATATACATTTACATTTATATTTATATATGTGTGCATGTGTTTCTGTGTTATGTTACATCCTACTCCAAAGCCACCTTTGACATGAAGATGACCCTGGGTTCTCCAAGGCTATGCTAGCAGGCGCACTACCAGGCTGAAAAGGATTTGAAAGTGTGTTTGGTGATAGACTATATGTCATCTGAGACCTAGTCTAGCTAAGTACAAAGAGGCTCCTCACCAAAAGCTCAGTTCAGAGAGGTTCATCCTCCAAAAAAGACATTCTCTGATGCCTTCTTTCTATAATTTAAATATGGTCCTGGAATTCTCTCTCCCTTCTCATCTCTACCTCCTGTCTCCCTTCAATCTCAGCTAAAATCTCACCTTCAAGAAGTGTTTTCTTATTTTTAATGATAGTGCCTCCTATCTAAGATTAAATCTAATTTATCCTGTATCTATCTTGTTTATATGCAGTTGTTCACATGTTATTTCCCTCCCCCCCCCCATTAGACTGGCAGCTCTTTCAGAACAGGAATGGTTTTTACCTTTCCTTGATATCCCTAGGATGTATATAGTACCTAATTCCCTGGACTGTTTTTAAGGATAAATTGAAATAATGTATGTAAAACCTTAAAGCATATATAAATACTAGCTATTAATATTAATATTAGCCAGTGATGTATGGCTGTAAGTCACTGAACACTATAGTCTCCTAAGAATTGAAGTAGGGGATCATTCAAAGGTAATAGAGAGGCACCTGGCAGACATAAACAAGAAGCAACAAATGAGGCATTACACAGAAATGTAGTGTCAATCAACCAACAAGAATCTATTTTGCATCTACTATGTGCCAAGCACTCTACTAGGTTATGAGGATATAAATACAAAAAACTAAAGCAATTCCTACTGACAAAAGTTTATATCCTAATGATGTCCAGTGAAACTGCAAAGACAGATTGGGGCCAGATTATACAAGGTTTTAAAAGTTAAACAGAGAAGTTTACATTTTGTCCTAGAGGTGGTAGGATAAAGGATGTCTTCATGATATAGCTGAGGCCTAGAGAGTTCGTGTCTTTACCAAGATCATAGAGAGAGTAAGAATCAGAGTTTGACTTTAAACCTCTTAAATCTAGGGTGTTATTTGAGTCTCTTGACTGGAAGACTGGTGCTTGTTTCACTAGAGTGCACCATCTCTCACTTCTTCTCTAATAAGAATCATCACAAACATACACACACACACACACACACACACACATACACACATACACACACATACACACACACATAGTAATATCATCTACACATGGCATCTCAAAGGTAATTTTGAAAGAATGAGAGACTCCAATACAATATTGAATAATATCAGTGGCAGTGGGCATCTTTGTTTCACATCTGATCTTACTGAGGAGTCTAGCTTACCTCCATTACAAATAATGCTGGCTTATGATTTTAGGTAAATACTTTTTATCAATTAACTATTCCAGCATAAAATGTAACAGTGCAATAGAGAGAGACAGACAGACAGACAGACAGACAGAGAGACCAAGTTGAGCAATGCAGAACTTGCCCTGATGCTCTCAGACCCATTTAGGCAGCTAGGTGGGACAGTGAGGCAGCTAAGTGATAGAATATATGGCACACTGGATTGAGAGTCATAAAGACAAGTTCAACCCTAAGTCAGATACCTATTAATTGTATGACCTTGAGCGAGTCATTTAACCATTTAGCCTCAGTTTCCTCATATGGAAAGTGAAGATGTCATGAGGACCTGAGACAACAAATGAAAAGTACTTTATGAACTTGTAAAGTTCACTTTAGGTGCTACATGAGTAGATGATATTTCTACTTGGTTTTTTGTTTGTTTGTTTGTTTGTTTGTTTGTTTTGTGATGATTCTTGCTAGAGAAGAAGGGAGAGGCAGCGCTACCTAGTGGAACAAACACCAGCCTTCCAATCAAGTAAAACCCTAGATTTAAGAGGGTCAGATTCAACTCCAGTTCTTACCATCTCTATGATCTTGGCAAAGACACAAACTTTCTCTTTAATTGGTCTGTATCAATAAGAACTATTTCCCAATTGATAATGGCCAAAGGATATGAACAGGCAATTTTCAGAGGAAGAAATCGAAATTATCATTAAGGATATGAAGATGCTCTAAATCACTAATAAGTATAGAAATGTACATTAAAACAACTCTGAGATACCACTTCCATCAGATTAGTTTAGACAAGTACAATAATGCACTGGTAGTAGAATTGTGAACTAGTCTAATCATTCTGGAAAGCAATTTGGAACTATGCCTAAAAAAATACTAAACTGTTCATGCCTAGAATTACTGCTACTAGGTCTATACCCTAAAGAGATCAAAGAAAGAGGGAAAGGACCCATATGTACAAAAATATTTATAGCAGCTCTTTTTGTGGTGGCAAAGAACTGGAAATTGAGGGGGTGCCAGTCAACTGGGGAGTAGCAGAACAAATTATAGTATATAAATGTCATAGAGTACTAGTGTGCTGTAAGAAATTATGAAGGTGATGGTTTCAGAAAAACCTGGGAAAATTTATATGAATTGATGATGCAAAGTGAAGTGAGCAGAACCAAGAAAACAATTTATACAGTAATGCAATATTGTAAAAATAATCAACTATGAAAGATTTAGTAATTCTGATCAATACAATGACTCACCAGAATTCCAAAGGACTCATGTTGAAAAATGCTATCCATTCGAGAACTGATGGGCTCAGACTACAGATTGAAGTATTTTTTTTATTTTTCTTGTTTATGTTTTCATAATATGGCTAATGAAGAAATGTGTTTTGTATGACTTCATGTTTGTGATGGGTGGTGGGGGAGAGGGTAAGGAAGAAAAAGAATTTGGAACTGAAAATAAAATTGAATTATAAAGAATATTTTTTCTTCATCTCAATAAAAAGTATGTCTTTTTTCTGAATTGAAATTCTTTAAGATGGTTAGGAAAATGAAGTCATAGAATCACAGATCATTAACTATGGAAAAGAATTTAGAGATTAACTATCCAACCCCCTCATTTTATTTTCCTATATAAAATTTGAACAATTTTAATTTAGAAGCTGAACTTATGTTACAATCCAAGTACAGCAATAGATACAAGATTAAGAAATGAGACAGACTAAATATATCTTAATCACCATGATCTTTGGCCTTTGAGAGAATAATTGAGGTTAGGTATGCCCAACCTAAGTTTAACATAATTAAGAAAGAAGCTTCATAAGTATAGAGTTTAGAGAACCAGATTCAGAGTGAGAAAGACCTTGTTGCACACCCTCCCCTTTCCCTTCTCCATACACATACACACGCTGACTAGTTAACCTTAGATAAATCTTTTGACCTCTAAGTGCATTGGGAAATTCTTTATGAGTATAAATTGCACAGCAGGTATACTTCTGCATTGGTAGAAGGGATTTCCTCAGTAGAAATTCTCTGTAATAACAAAATTGTGGTTCTAATCCAAAATACAATTTAAAAGGTTACATATGTATGTGTGTGCATTCCAATATAATGCAGCTGAGAACCAATTCTAAATGATTTCTTATAGTATCCATTTTGAGAGGATTATGCATACCACGGCCCTGTTCCACTCCTATGAACAATCCAGAATTGAGTGTACTTTCCATAAACATGAATCAATTAAAAAAATGTGAGCAACATATTATTATAAACTTGGCAGGAGGTAGCTGCTTCTTGTTCTGTTATTAAAGGCTCAACCAGGCCACAGAAACCCACAAATTTTTTGTTGTTGTTATTCCAGTTCTTAGTCTTTCCCAGCAATAATGGTCTAACCATAGATAAGATCATGCAGTATCGTTTATAATCAGAAAGTCATTGGGGCCCAAAATAACATGGCATTCCTCAGTAAGGGGGTAACATCATCAAAGAATTTAGGCTGAGATTATGGAACTGGGAAAGGAAGTGAGCTAGGATGCATTGGAGAATGGGAGAAGGTAGGGGGCTTGCTGAAAGACACTCACATTTTAACATTTCTGCCTCCTAACACATGATTTCTGCCTCTAAATTTTCCATAAGCTTTTGTTTATGTAATTCAATTTAAACACAAAATACTTAATACAGGATATAGCACTTAAACAAAATAGGCCTCAAACACACAGAAATGCTTTCAGGACATGGGTTTTGGTGATTGTTGACCTTGTTCAGAGATGGGGTTTGTATTCAAAGGGCCACAGCTGAGGACTTAGAGGGCCACATGTGGCCTGGAGGCTGCAGATTCACCATACCTGATGTCCTAGTTGATGGAAAGAATGCCCCCTTTAAGATGTGAATGAGTCCGAAGTAGAGACTATTGGAATGAAGGGGAATGAAAGCAAACATAAAAAACCAACCCTAGTCAATTCATAAAATTTATCCTATAGAGTCTCTTAAATCCCTCCACTACTTTTATGCCCCCTTTGTTATGGTAATAATGGTACTCGCTGGTCATAGCAGTCTTTTTCAACAACCCAGAAAGTAACTCTACGCATGGACTCACCAGATAGTCAATATTGAAATCAGGTTGATTATAAACTTTGCAACCAAAGGTGGAAAAGCTCCATACAGTCAGTTGAAACAAGATCTGGAGCTGAGTGTGGATCAGATCATGAACTTCTTACTACAAAATTTAGACTTAAATTGCAGAAAATAAGGAAAATCATCAGACCATATAGATATGACCTAAGTAGCACCCCTTAGGAATATGAAGTGGAAATGATGAATAGATTTAAGCAATTTGATCTGGTGCCTGAAGAACTGTAGACAGAGGTTCACAACATTATACAAGAGGCAGCAATGAAACACATCCCAAAGAAAAAGAAGAGCAAGAAAGCAAAAGGACTGTCTGATGAAGACAAACAGCTGAGGAAAGAAGGAAAGCAAAAGGTAAAGGAGAAAGGGAAAATCATATCCAACTGAATACAAATTTCCTGAGAATAGCAAAGAGAGATAAGGAGGTTTTCTTGAATGAGCAATGCAAAGAAACAGAAGAAAATGATAGAATGTAAAAAACAAGAGCTCTCTTCAAAATTAGAGATATCAAATGAAAGTTTCATGCAAAAATGGGCCTGATAAAAGACAGAAGTGATAGGGACTAAACAGAAGCAGAAGATATTAAGAAGTGACAAGAATACACAATTTTTTTGAAAAGAAGCCTATACAATAAAGATCTTAAAATTATTGATAACCACAATGGTGTAGTCACTAACGTGGAGCCATACATCCTGAAAATGAAGTCAAGTGGCGCTTAGGAAGCATCGCTAACAATAAGGTTCATGTGGGTGACAGAATTCCAGCTGAACTACTTAAAATTCTAAAAGATGATGCTGGTAAACTGATGGACTCAATATGCCAGTGAATTTGGAAAACTCTACAATGGTCACTGGTTTGGAAAAAAATCAGTTCATGCCCCAATCCTCAAGAAGGGCAATACTAAAGAATGTTCAAATTACAGAACAATAGCACTCATTTCATACACCAGCAAAGTTATACATAACATTCTGCAAGCTAGGCTTCAGCAATATGTGACCATAAATGCCAGCTGGCTTTCAAAAAGGCAGAGGAACGAGAGGCCAAATTGCCAACAATCACTGGGTTATGGAGAAAGCAAAGGAATTCCAGAAAAACATCTATGTCTGCTTCATTGATCAACATAGTAGATCACAACAAAATGTGACAAGTCTTCAAAGAGATGGGAGTACCAGATCATCATATTTGTCTCCTGAGGAACCTGTATGTGGGTCAAAAAGCAACAGTTAGAACCAAAGATAGAACAACCAATTGGTTAAAGATCGGGAAAGGAGTACAAGGTTTTATATTGTCACCTTATTTATTTAACTTACATGCAGAATACATTATGTGAAATGCCAAGTTAGACAAATCAAAAGCCAGAATTAAGGTTGTCAGGAAAAATATCAACAATCTCAGATATGCAGATGGTACCATTCTGATGTCAGAAAGCAATGAAGAATTTAGAAGCCTCTTGATGAAGGTGAAATAGGAGAATGTAAAAGCTGACTTGAAACTTAACATTAAAAAAACTAAGATCATGACAACTGGTCTCATCACTTCATGAAAAACAGAAAGAGAAGAAATGGAAGCAGTGTCAAATTTTTTTTATTCTTGGGCTCAAAGGTTGCTGCGGACAGTGACTGTAGCTATGAAATTAAAAGACACTTGCTCCTTGGAAGGAAAGCTATGACAAATCTGGACAGCATACTAAAAAGCAAAAACATCACCTTGCCAACAAAGGTCCATATAGTCAAAGGTATGGTTTTTCCAGTCATAATGTATGGCTGTGAGAATTGGACAATAAAAAAAGCTGAGTACTGAAGAATCAACACTTTCAAACTGCGGTGCTGGAGAAGCTTTCTGAGAGAAAGTTCCTTGAACAGTAAGGAGATCAAATTAGTTAATACTTAAAGAAATTAATTCAGATTATTCATTGGAAGGACAAATACTGAAGTTGAAGTTTAAATACTTTAGCCACATAATGAGAAGACAAGACTCGTTAGAAAAGACCCTGATGTTGGGAAAGATTGAAGACTAAAGAAGAAGGGGACAGCAGCAAATGAGATGGTTAGATAGTGTAGTAGAAACAATGAACACGAGCTTGGACAGACTTCACAATACAGTTGAGGATGTGAAAACCTGACATGTTATTGTCCATAGGACCACAAAGAGACCCAACTTAACAATAAACAACAACAACAATACTTTAAATCGAAAGACCAGGCCACAGGTTCCTCATTTTCAGACTCTTATGTTTTGTTGTTTTAGGAGTGAGAATTGGTTCACTTTGATCCATCCACTTTTTCTTCCCTAGTCCTCCCTTGGTTTCCAAAGTAAGCATTCATAGGACAATAATAATATCATAGCCTTTTTATTTTGTCTAATTATATTATTTCATCAGTGTTGGGAGTTACCATTACAGGCATCTGTTCTGCAACTTAGAAACTTGCCTAGTGACACAGCCAGGTTATATCACACATAGAAATTGGACCCTGATCTTCCTAACCTAAAGGCTCTTGGACTATACACTACTTCATGTTGCCCTGTATGTAATAAAAGTTAATATTTAGGTGCCACTTTAAGGTTTTGAAATGAATTTTACATAGATAATATCATTTGAGTCTCACAACAACCCTGTGATACTATAGGTATTATTGTCCTCACAGATAAAAAAAAATAAAAAGCTCAAAGAGGCTAAGTAATCTTTATGACTCATGGTCATAAAGCTCTTAAATTTCAAAGCAGTAATTGAACCAGGTCTTCCTGACTCAAAGGTCAGCATTCTACCCACTACATCTCTGATCCCCCATTACTATGCCAGAACTAATATAAGTTCTTCAAACAGTGGTAAATGACCTGCTTTGACTCATTTACTGTTTCTTATCCAGTTACCCAGTCCTGTTATCAGAAGTAAGATAGGGTTGAGGTCAAATTGGGTTTCTGTTACAGTCAGTGGTCTTTCTCTGATGTTTCCTAAACCTAGAGGCAATTAATCCTACCAAAAACTGTAATATGTTTCTGAGAACAGTAGAACTGTTTTACAGAGATGGTATTTTATTTGTGTCTCTACCTTATAGTACAGTGGAATGAGCACTGCCTCTGAGGACTTGGGTTCAAATCTCACCTTTCATATTAAATACTTGTGTTATATTAATCAAGGCTCTTCATGCCCTTCGATGTCAGTTCACTTTTATGAAAAATGAGTTACTAGATGATCTATAAGGTCCCTTTCAAATCTAGTTTTATGACCCTCCTACACTTCTTGACTTCTTTACTTCTGCTAAATGTTCCACATGGGGCTTAAACTCAGGGCCTTTTAAAGCTAATTAGGTATGAGATTTTTTCATGAATAAAATGCTAGAATGTTTTCATGAAGAAAAATAGGTAAGGATAAATTGAAAAGAAGAGCACATGTTTAATAGATATGAAAAGGCAATACTCAAAGGAAGAAATTAAAATTATCAACAACAACATGGAAAAAGGCTCTAAAATACTAATAACTAAAGAAATGCAAATTAAAGCAGGTCTAATGTCCCATCTCACACCCAACAAATTGGCAAAGATGACCAAAAAGGAAAATAAAACTTAACACTTATATAAACCTTACTATGTGCCAGGCACTATGTTCTCTTTTTATCCTCACAACAACCCTGGAAGGGAGGTAAATACTATCATTATCTATATTTTACAGATGAGGAAACTGAGACAGAGGTTAAATGATTTGCCTTGGGTCACACAGCTAGCAATTGTCAAAGGTTGGTTTTAAACTCAGGCCTGACTCCAAGCCCCGTACTCTCCATTGCATCACCTAGCTTCCCTAGTCACAGCAACACAATGTTAGTGGAACAATGAATTGATTCAACCATTTTGGAAAGCAATTTGGAAGCATATTAAAAAAAACTCAACTTTATATACCGTTTAACTCAACTATACCCCAGCTGGGCCTGTAGCCCAAAAAGATCAAAAAAAGAATAAAAAGGATCTATATGTATGAAAATATTTATAGCAGTTATTTTTGGAGAGGCAAAGAAGGGGATGCCCATTAACTGAGTAACAGCTCAACAAATTATGCTATGTGAGTAGAATGGAAAATTATTGCCCCCTAAGAAATCAAAAAAAGGACAATTGCATAGAAACATAGGAAGACTTCCCTAAACTGATATATGGTAAAGTGAATAGAACCAGGAGAACAATTTGAAAGCATTCTGATCAATGCAGTGACTAACCATGATACCATAGGAGCAATGATGAAGCATTCTCAACTACCTCCTGGTAAAGAGATAATGGACTCAAAATGCAACATAAAACACATTTTGGGACATAGTCAATGAGGGAATTTGTTTTGCTTGAAAATGTATATTGTTACAATGGTTTACCTTTTCCTTTTTTTCAATGGGAGAGAAACAGGGAAGAGTATGGATATAGATGGCAAAAAAAGAAAAGAAAAGAAAGAAAAGTGGGCCATTGAAGCATTTTATATACACAATAAAGGACTCGATAGGCTAGAAGACTATAAAAAATCATAACACACAAGACAACTTTAAAAGTTACATGTTGAATAGATATACATATATATTCATAAATATATATATATAATATTAGAATGATAGTGTTAGAAGGGCTTTTATTCAATCAATCAATCAATCAACAAGAATTTACCAAGTACTTTCTATGTGCCAAACACTATGCTAAGAGCTGGAGATACAAATACAAAGAATGAAACAATCCCTACTCTGAGGGAGCTGAATTCTATCAGGGAGATGTACACAAATCTAAGTATACATGTAATAAATATTTGCTGATTTAACACAAAATAAATATAAGGCAGTTAGGGTGAGGGGCACTAGCAATTTGGGGATCAAAAAAGGTATGGAGATGAGAGATGGAGTACTGTGTGTGAGGAACAGAAAGAAGGCCAATTTGGCTAGACCTTAAAGTTTGGAAAAGGGAGTAATGAATAATGGATGGGGCTATAAAGATAGAATGGGATCAGGTTCAGGAGCTAAAGAGAACTTATATTTAAGAAGAATTTATATTTTATCTTTGAAGCAACAGAGAGCCAATGAGTTTGTTGAATGACATGGTCAAATCTATTTTAAAGAAAATAACTTTGACAGTTATGTAGAGGAAGGATTGTAGTAGAAAGAGACTAGAGATAAGACCAAATGAGTCTAAGGGAGTCTAAGGGAAAGGTGATGAAAGTCTGAACTAAGGTGGTGGCTGTGAGAGTGGAGAGAAAGGAGAAGATAAAAGAGATGTTATGCAGTTAGAAACAACAAAGCTTGGATATATGTGTATATACATCTACCTATAAATGTGTATGCATATATATGTGTGTATATATACATACACATGTGGATATAGTCTTAGAGATCTCCTGATCCAAATTCTACCCATTCTTCAAGGTCTAATCAAAAACTACCTCCTCCCTGAAGCATGTCCTAATTTCACCCCCTCATCGAAAATGATCCCCATTTCTTCTGAAATCTTGTAGTATTTTATTTGTACTTCTTTTGTTCCTTATTCTTTGTATTCCTTGCACATAATAAGTGTGGTAAATTTTTTATTAAAATAAATTTGTGATTATTTGCAACTTTTCTTAGCTTTCTTGACCTGGGAAATGAGACTGGAGATCTGCTCATGCTCTTTATATGTGATATTCTAATAGGTTAAGAAGCTGCTCTAGCTTGGTGTTGACTGCAAACATAATGATAATGTTCACAGCTGCATCATTATAATAATGACTACTCTGTTGATATGACCCTCCAGCCAGTCATGACACTTCTTGATGAGAATGTCATGCAAAATGAAATAGAAAACATTACTGAAATCTAAATACTTTGTGTACATTCCTTCCCCCTTGTCCCTCTATCATAAAAGGAAATTAAATGTTTTGGGCATGACTAGCTCTTCACAAAGCTATCATGGTTACTGCTACCCAATATTTTGTGATATTTGAGCTGTTTACAAATTCATTGCTTAATTATTTGTCATCATCTCCTTCACATGATTACTGATTACACTGTTGTCTCCAAGTTAC
>NW_020948840.1:8061077-8098056 GCF_900497805.2 Vombatus ursinus | reverse complement strand
TTATGAAAAATGATATCATAATCTTCCATGGGTTTAATTATCACTTCTATATAGAAACATATTCTATATAGAAATATATTCCATAGTTGTTCTGATGACTTCCTTCAGTTAAAGATTGGGTTAGAGAGTCTTGTCTTAACTACCAGAAACTCTTAAAAAGTTAACCATCACTGAAAATTTATTTTTCTTTCTACATTAGATATGTTACTGAAATGGTACAGAAAATAAATCTTTGTAAAATGACTCGTCTTCTTCCAGGTGCTACCATTGTAATTTGAGTTGGTTTCCTCCAGAGAAAGAATGCTTGCCCTGAACACAAAATAATCACATTTTAGAAGGCTAACATTCACTTAAAGTTGCATTGTGTCTTTGCCAATTCAAGGTCTGTATTCATTAATAGACAACTCCTGTGAAAAGATAGTCAAATAGACAGATGATCAATCCATATGATTGCTGTCTGTTCATTTTAAAACCACTCATGTATTAAAATATATCAGAAACCAAATATCCATTTCAATGGATATACTCAACAGATCTGGTAAGGAGAAATGGAGATTGGGGAATCTAACTATTAAAGCAGTTGAATTGCATCTGCAGTTTCTGTAGTTATTTAATACAACTCACTAGTGAAGCAGGAACTATACTGGAGGATGTAGGTAGTTCCTGATTTGCATTATATTAGAAACAGTATTACTATAATTTTAAGTGAACAATAAAATTTTCTCTATATTTTAAATGAATTGGCCAATACATACCATCACCAGGTTAGTCTTGCCATATCACTGCTCTAAATATGTCACTATCCCTCTCAAAATCCTTTAATGGTTTCCCATTGCAGGCTAAAGAAAATCTACTTAAGATCCTCCAAATTATGCTTACAGTTTTATTTTCCACTACTTCCCATTCACTTTATTCATTCCTATTGCTAAACCCTTGAATAAGAAGTAATGAAACTGAGCTGAAGCAATAGCATATATTTACTGTATCTTATCTCAAATGGGCCTTCACAGTTGCACAGCAATTCTTTTATTCTTCCCCAATAGATTATCACTATCCTGCTTAGGTTGAACCAGACTTTCTACTCTCTCCTCAAGTTTTCAATGCCATTCCCATTTTCATATCTCTCAGGAGATGACCTCAACTTCTACTGTTCTGAGAAAATGGAAGCTGTCATTCATGAGGTATATCATGCCCAACTCAGGACCACTCTATCGGCCTCATTTATGCTCTCCTACATTGCTTCAGTCTCTGAGGACAAGGCAGAACTTCCCTTTGCAAGGCTGGCCTCTCTATCTGTCCCTTTGACTCCATTCTATGCCATCTCCTCTGGGAATCTGTTACTGTCCATTATTATGTCTCTGTATCTCTTCTTTCTCTTATTCTTTTTCTCTTCTTCACCCTCTCCCTATGTATTTTATTCTTCCTCATTACCTAAAAACATGCTCAGGTCTCTCCAATCTTTAAGAAACAAACAAGCAAACAAAAACTACTACTCTCCCCTTACTTTGCTTCTATCCTATGTCATCCTCCCTTTCACTCTAAATTCCTCAAAAGAGTTATCTACACCTACAGCCTTCATTTCTTCACAATGCTCTTACTTCTCACCCCCATTGTATTGGTTTCTGCCACCCTGCTCTACATAAATTGATCTCTTCAGTGTTAAATCCAATAATTTTTTCCTATCTCTCATCACTTTTGACCTCTCTAAAGTTTTCCATACTACTTATTCACTTTATGAATACTATTCCATCCCATTGATTTCAAGACATTGTTGTCTCCAAGTTCTCATACTTGTCTGATCACTCCTCTCAGTGCCATTTGCCAAGCTATCATCTTACCCCCTAAGTATGGATGTGCTCAAAGAATTTTTCCTGGGGCCTCTTCTCTTTCTTTTTTTATTTTTTCTTTATTTTTCACTAATGATAAGTGATATCATAATTTCCCATGAGTTTAATGACCATTTTGATACTTCCAAATCTATGTGTCTAAACTTAATGTGTCTTTTGATTCTAGTCCCACGTTTCCAGCTGCTCACTGGACATTTCCATATAGTTGTCTCAGAATGTTTTCACAGATGAAGAAACTTAGGATAATAGAGGTTGTCACTTGTCACCATGGGGTCACATAACTAGTAAAAGGCAAAATTCATAATCATGTCACTCCTGACCCCATGTTAAACACTCTTTCCTTCTTGTTGTTGTTGTTGTTGTTGTTGTTGTTGTTTTCCCATTCTCAAAGAGGACCACAGCATCAGGAAGATGATGCCATGACTTGCAAGTGAATTAGATATAAGTGAGATAGGGCTATGCAAAGTCACCAGCCTCATTCTCTCCTCCTGAGCCATCTGGGTGATATGCGACCAACTATTTACTGTGTATATCTACCTGGATGTCCAATCAGCATCTCAAACTCAAAATGTCCGAGACAGAATATTTTCCTCAATCCCTCTAAACTTCCCTACTTCTATCCAGTACATCACCATTTTTCTGTTCGCTCAAGGTCAAGTCATCCATAACTGAAAGTTATCCATAACTCTTCCCTTTCACTCATCCACTACATCGAATAAGTTTTCAAGTTTTATCAGTTCTACCTATACAATATCTCTTGTACCTCTTACCTTCTTTCTAGTAATACAGCCACTACCTACCCCAGGACTTTAGTGTCTTTCATGTGAACTATTTTAATAACTTAATTGGTCTCTCTGTCTTCTATTCCATTTCCAACCTACTTTACACATAACTACCAAAATGATTTTCTTGAGGAACAAGTCTAACCATTCCTATTCAAAAGCCTTCCTTGGCTCCCTATTGGCTCTAGGATCAAATACAAACTCCTCAGCTTGGTACATAATAATCTCTACAATCTAGATCCAATCTCTCTTTCTAGTCCAACATCATATTACTACTCTTCATGCATTCTATGATGAAAGGCTTCATGGTATAATCAATAGAAAGCTTGTCTTGAAGGCAAGATAATCTGGCCTCAAGTCCTACCTTTGATGCATACTGGCTAAGTCAGTCACTTAACCTATGTGGCTGACTCTCTATAAATTGCAGAGGTGCAGAACAGCATTGATTAGAGAAGTTTCCTTATCTAGGAGTCCCTTCCTTAACACAGTAAAATCACAGCTTTAGGCCCCTTCCCATGGGTTCTATATTTTAACAAAACTCAACTAGTAACTGTTGATGAAATCAACTTGTCTCCCACTTGTGCATATGTATGCATGTAATTTCCTGCTCTTGAAATGCAGACCCTACTCATAATGCTGCTTTTAGAATCCTAGGCTTAGCTCAGGTGTCACATTTTCCAAGATGGGCTTTTTTTTTAATTCATCCTCCTACTCCCATTTCTAGTGCTCTCTCCTTATATTACATGAAATCATACTTCTTTATTCACATCTGCCAGCAGTAGAATTCCACTTATCTCCGTTCATGTCTTCCAAAGTAGAATGTAAGTTCCTCAAGAGCTGTTCCTTTGGCATTGTAACCCAAGCACATAATACAGTGTTTTCCATGTATGCATGTATATTGAGAGGAAGAAGGTAGAATTGCTGAAGATACCTCTGATGAATTGGTTTTCCTTAGCCCAGTTGAAGTATTCATAGAAAGTAAGAGGCAGAAACAGAGAACAAAGTGTTAAGCTAAGGTGTTCTCTTTTTATCCCTCTATGATGTATGAAGAAGCCCTCCTTGATGGAGTTAGGAGGAAACTAGCCATAAGCAGTCCAAGTTTCAGCCCCACCCCTAGTGGCCATTTACAAAATAGGATATGCTCTCTAATCAGTCATTGAGAATACAGCTCTAGTGACTAGATGGCACTGTGGATAGAGGGCCAGGCCTAGAGTCAGGAAGACGAAGTTCAAATTCAGCCTAACACAACAGCTGCGTGACCCTGGGCAAGTCACTTAACTGCTATTCACCTCAATTTCCTCATCAATAAAATGGGAATGATAATAGCACCTACCTCATAGTGTTCTCATGAGGATCAAAAAAGATAATAATTATAAAGTGCTTAGCACAGTACCTGGTAAATAGTAACAACTGTATAAATGTTCATTGTTGTGATTGTTGTGGTTGCTGTTGCTGTTACTTATCATTAGAGAAGAGAACCAGTTACGGATTTTAGAAGAAGTTGACCTTGATAGCCAGGAGTCAACATGTAGAGAAGAACAGCCTACAGAGCCCAGTTAAGTGAACTGTCCAGCAGAGATAAAAATAAGAACAATAGCTAACATTTACATAGCACTTACTATGTGTCAGGCACTGTGTTAAGTGCTTTACAAATATTATCTCACTTGATCCTCACAACACCCTAGGAGATAAGTGCTATTATTATCCCCATTTTATAGATGAGGAAACAGAGACACAATGACTTGTTCACAGTTATACAGCTAGAAAGAGTCAGAGGTCAAATTTGAATTCAGGTCTTCCTGACTCCAGGCCAGGCTGCTCTATCCCCTGCACCAGCCCAGCAGGATTGGAAGTATGAGTTGTCTCAGCCATATTTGTTCCATATGTATATACCTCTCTATAAGTGTACTTGTATATATGAGTTCTTTTTCCAGACACCATGTGTATCTGTGGGAGAGTACACTCCAGGTTTATCCAGGGAATGTTTTGTAGTTGCTATTCTTAGGATGCTGTTTCAGTAAATGCCTTTGAGTTCACTGTGTTTACTAAGTGACTTTGCCAGGATGCACACTGATCAAGACTTATAATCTATAGCCTTATAAAAGCAGATCCATGGAGAAGCTTGAACTCTGGGTAGTAGTTGTCCCCCTGGAGACTCAATCAACCACTGTAAGAGTAAGTTGGGGAGAAATAACTGTAGGGAATGTTATACATGTTTCTTGAATTGATTGATTTTCTTTACAACTCAGTCAATAGACTTATTATTTCTATGAACTATAGCACCTCCATGGGAATTTTCTTATTTCAGCAATTTGTGAAACATCAAATATGTAAAATACAGCTTTAATAAATACACAAATATAAAATTGTCCTGTGAGGATATTTACTCGAAATATGTGAATTAACTTTTATATACTTACAAAAAGTAATTCTAAGAAACCATCTGTTTCTTATGACTTTCACCCTCAGATTCCCACACAAGCACAAACATAAACATTTGCATTTACACGAATACAATATTGCTTGCTTACTCCCTTCCTATCTCCCTTTTCCTTTTCCTCCTTTCTTCTTTCCATTTTTCTTCTCTCTCTCTTCCTTGGTCTCCACTGTATGTCTAGGTCCCTATTCTGGCCATCTCTATCTTTGTCTCACACGTAACCAAAAAAGAGAAAAAACTCACTTAGAACAGAGCTTTCTATTAAAATAATAATAGGAGCTCCCAAATCATTGGTTCTATCTCAAATATTAGATGCAAGACTTTACTAAAGGGTACTACTATCCCTAACTTCTGACTTTCAATTATAGCATATAATTATAATAGCTAGCATTTTTATAGTACTTTAAGGTTTGCAGAGAGCTTTACAAATATTATCTCATTTTATCCTCACAACAACCCTGGGAAGTAGGTGCTATTATTATCCCCGTTTTATAGATGTGGGAACTGAGACTTAGAGAAATTAAGTGTCACACAGAGTCACCTAGCTGATCAGTGTCTGAAGGTAGATTTGAACTCAGGTCTTCCTATCTCCAAGTCCGGCTCTCTATCCACTACACTACTATTTTTTTTAACATATCTTCTGCGTTCAAACACTTGAATGTAGACAACCTATTGTTTAAAAAAAAAAGAGTAGGAATCTACATCCCAGATACCTGTGATTTAGCTAAGTACTTTTCAGCATGCTGAGTTTGAAAAGAGGATGAGATTGTTGAGAGAGGATGTAGATGTGGGATGGCAGAGCCATAGGCAATGAGGAAAAATGGCTGCCATAGCTTAACTCCAGAATCTGTGGATGGTCAAAAGTGGCACAACTGGAAATGGTATGAGGTGCCAGAGAAGTTAGGTACTGAAGGTATGGATGTGAGGTCTGAGAGCATGGTTTATTTGATGGTGGCACAGAGATTCTGGAGAATTGGGAAGATAACTGCAGGCTAATATCCTGTAGTTACAGTTCCCAGGAAGACAATACTCACAAGCTGTATTACTGAGGCGAAAAGCGGCCCAGAAGACTACTTGAAGACAATATTCTTGAGGCAGCTAGGTGGTGCAGTGGAGAGAGCACTGGCCGTGGAGTCAGGAGGACCTGAGTTCAAATCCAGCCTCAGACACATGATACTCACTAGCTGTGTGACCCTGGGCAAGTCACTTAACCCCATTGCCTAGCCAAAAAAACAAAACAAAAAAACAGACAATATTCTTTAATGCATTGCCATAAGTTAAATTTCCTATATTGTTCTCCTACAGTGTTGGGAAGAAATCAGATTTGAATGGCAGAGTAGACGCATTCAGGGTATATTTAGGAAGGTAGACTCTTTGGAAAATAGAGGGGTGAGAATAATTTCAAGTTGATTTGATTCTTTGTTATTTACCATCCATTTTGTTCCTATTAAATATTCTTTGTTTTACTATGATGCCACTTTTTTTGTTCTGGGCTTGGTCAGGGAGATTCAATGGAAATGAAGCCTGATGACATGGATTGAACAAGGCAATTAGCTTTTGAATGCCATGGCCCTGGGAATAGTCAACAAAGGGTAGTATGAAAATGGGGTGGAATGGGGAGGAGGGGGGAGAAAAGATTGGGGGAAGAACATAAACATAATAAAGATCAAAATATTCAAAACATGTCTCTCAAGAAAGCCCAGCTACAAATAGAGGAAATCTTAACTTGTAATCTTCTAACAATGGAAATGCCTTTTCCATTTAAACAAAAAAAAAAAAAGGTTAAGCAAAGCAACAGCTGTAACAGCAAATCTATTAGCACTAGCTCTTGAAATGATAGGCACTAAATAAGTGTGACATTCATTACAGTTATCTTTCTTGAGAGTTCATCAAGGTCAGGTTTCTGACTAACAGGTGACTCAACACTTCAAAGATGAGATATTGGCACATACTGCCTCCCTCACTGCTGCAGTCAGTACCAATAATAGAATAGCCTTGGATTTGAGAAATACCAACAAGAAGACTTAGAAAGAACTGACCACATTAATAGAGCAAAACTATTTTTAAAATCTAAAAAGCCCAGCCTTTGCAATCAATGAACCTGAGTTCAAATTCTTCTTATCACTTAATATCCTTGTGACCTGAAGCCTAGCTCTCTGGGTCTCCATTTTCTCATATGTAACATGAGGGAGTTATACTAGATGACCTCAGGGGTGCTTCCAGGTCCAAATCTAAGATTCTCTGATCTTACGGCATGGGGAAATGGAATGACAAATTTGTATTACTCAAAATGATTGTTAGCCTATGTAACTAAGCCAGGGTTTGTGAATGTGGATTATATAAATGCCTGCTCTCTGTCAATCAGTGCAATATGAGAAAAAATGCAGGGGACAACTAATATCTCCTCAGTTAGAGAAAAAAACAGTCATTCATTCTTTCATTCATCTCAGACTGTTAAAAAGAGAGCTAAGCTTGGAAGGTGTTCAGTTCCAGTGGATTAAGTATGAACAGTGGGACTTTGTTTATGTGTTTGGCTGTTTCCTTGACTGCCTTCTAAAGTAAATATCAATTATAAAATAAACTGTTTCTACAATGTTCAGCATACAGTGGGCACTAAATAAATGATAAATTTGAATAAACTTTACTGTTACAAAGCCTTTTGCATTAACTAAACCACCCAATAACAGTACACAGCCAGATGGCTATGTAACATGGGGCCCCATCAAGCAGCCCAAAGTTTGAAGCATTTTGAGGATCAGTAGTCACTCAAAACCATAGCTCACAAGCTCCCACCAATGTGCTAACTCATCTGAGCCCTGCTAGAGGACACACTAGTTCAGAGCAAAAGACATTTAAATATATATAATGATATAATATGTAAACATATAGAATAACCAAAAAAAGGGTCAAGGAAGGCTTGTCCCTCTAGACAGGGGATACATGTTCCCATAGCTTACCATGCCCATATGGATCACTATATTTATCTAGTCCCAACTTCAAGTTCCACTCCTCCATCTTCTTGTTACTTGCCCCGCCCACCTGTGAGTCCTGAGAACCACCCAGACCTTAACATTAGCTCTGTCACTCAACCTTCTTTAGAGACTTAACCCTCTCAGTTCTAGAACTCCCACACCTGAGCCATACTGTCCACACTGGGCACATTACATGACTCATTATATCTAGCCAGCCCTAGCCATGCTTCACATTCCACCCCACCACCATCTTGTCATCTACCCTGGCACCACAAACACCATATTTGCCCTGCTACCTGCTTTCCTACTCAGAAAATATATTCTTTTAACAGTACTGCCATTGCTCATACTGTAAAAGGAATGCCAATCATTTTTCCTATGGCTCCATTCACTATATTTATGACTTCCCAGAACAAAACACCCCCTCCTGTTCACCACTTCCCCATATGTGTTCACCACCAACACCCCCATTGGAATATTAGCTTCTTGAGAGCAGGAACTTTCTTACTTTTGCATTTGTATGCCCATTGCTTACCACAGTGCTTAGAACATAGTAAGAGACCAGTAAATTATTTTTTCATACATTCATTTATTCCTATCTCGGGGTTAGGGGAAAGGGACTCAATCAGCGAGCACGTGTGACTAACTGCCTATTACACATTTCAAAATAAATGGCTTGCAGGCATTTCAAACTCAATATGTCCAAAACCTCTTTCCCCAAAACCCAATATTTCTTTCAAACTTCTCTATTACTGTCCTACCTGTGTGACCCTGGGCAAGTCACTTAACCCTGATTGCCTCACCAAAAAAAAAAAAAATTATGTTACTGTCAAGAGCTTCATCCTTCTAGTCAGCCAACTTTAAAACTTTAATGCCATCCTATACTCCTCACTCTCCTTTACCCCACAGATCTAATCATTTGTCAAATCTTGTTTTTATCTCTACATTTCCAGCATTCATCCTCTTCTCTCCACTCACACAGTCACCACCCCTGTTTATCATCTGTCCTTCATCACCTCTCACTTGGACTACTGCAATAACCTCCAATTTATTCTCTCTGCCTCAAGTCTCTCCCCATCTTCCTCTATATATCAAAGTGATTTTTATTAAGTGTAGGTCTGATCACATCACACCCCTACTCAGTAAGCTCAAATTGTTTGTTCAGTTGTTTGGTCATGTGACCCCATGGACCATATTGCTCATGGGATTTTCTTGGCAAAGATACCAGGGTGGTTTGCCATTTTCTTCTCCAGTGGATTAAGGCAAACAGAGGTTAAATGACTTGCCCACCATCACACAGCTAGCAAGTGTTTGAGTTAGGATTTGAATTCAGGTCTCCCTGACACCAGGCCCAATGCTCTTTCCATTGAACCATCTAGTTGACTAAATAAGCTCAATAGAGGTTCTCTATTATCACTAGATTCAACCATAAATTTCATTGTTTGACACCTAAAACCCTTTATGACCTGTTCTCTACCTACCAATCTAGTTTTCTTATACATTACCTTTATCCATGTACTCTACAATCCAGTCATTAGTGGCCCCCTTGTTATTTCTTACACATTTTGCTCCATCTTCTGTCTCTATATAGGCCTTTGCCATTTCTAGGATGCCTTCCATCCTCACTTCTGTCTTGTGGAATCCTTAGTTCTTTTTTTTTTTTAATTCAGCTCAAATTCCATTTTCTGCTAGAAGCACCTTGTGTGCCCCATAGCTGCTAGTGCCTTCCCATTCAAGGTTACCCTGTTTCTACTATGTTTACATCTTCTATTAATTTATAAATGTACTTGTTGTCTCCCTTATTAGAATGTAAGCTCCTAGAGGAGGGACTATTTCACCCTTATCTTTTGCATTCATAGAGTTAATATAGTGTCTGGAACATAGTTAACACTTAATAAGGTGACCATAGTGCACAGAGCATCAGGCCTGAAGTCAGGAAGATCTGAGTTCAAATACAGCTTCTGATACTAGCTGTGTGATCTTGGGCAAGTCACTTAACCTCTGTCTTGGCTTCCTCATCTGTAAAATGGGCATAATAATAGTACCTCCCAGTATTGTTGTGAGGATCAGATGAGATAGTAATTGTAAAGCATTTAGCACAGGGCTTTGCATATAGTAGTATATAAATGTTCACTATTGTTGTTGTTGTTGTTGTTATAAATGTTTTTGATTCATTTCTTGACCAGTGAATACAATATGGAAAAGCTCAACCATAAGTAACACAAACATATGTGCCTGGTACACAAATGTGGACAGGACAAGTCTTATCTCCAGTGTTTCAGATCCATTACAATGGTGCTATCATCTAGAAAACTGCTTGCTCTATTGAACTGGGGTCTTCTGCTGCTCTGCTCTTTCTATCATGTTTATCTCTGCCATGTATCTATTCTCTGCTAAACTTAGACTGTTCTTTGCTGCTGTCTACTAGATTATAGCTACCCTGTGGCTTCTTCCTCATGGTGGGAGGGGTGGGGGGAGGGGGGGAAAAACAGTGCCCACTAGCTCTTTAGTTTATAGCTCTAAGGCTGTTTTCAGCTCTTTTGTGGTGCAGAACCAAGCCATCTAGTTAGAAATATATTTAGACTTTTAAAAATCTGTTCTTTGAATTGCTTTTTCCACTTGCTAGGCTAGGGCTCCCTGATGCTAGTGTCCTATCTAACTCTGGGTCTGAAAATTCCATTCAACTCTTGTCATCGTCCATGTAGCAAAACTACAAAGTTGTTCCATTGAATTTAGTTAACAAGATTCTTTTCCACCTCCATCATGCCTGTTTGCCAGACAAATCAACTTGGTACAAGACAGGAAGGGCCAGATGAGGCACTCCACCTTTGTTATGTACTCCTGCCTACAACAAAATCTGTGATCTCCCTAGACCTATAAGGATACTTCTGCAAATATTACTACCACCATTTTTCAAGTAAGGAAACAGACTTTGAAAGGCTAAGTGACTTGCCTAAGATCATAGTAAATATACTTCTGAAATTCAAATTTATGTCTTAGAATCAAAAAAATCAGAGAGGCTTAAAACTGGAAAAGTCCTTTGAGATCAAATTGTCCAATCATTTTATTTTATAAGTGTGAAAACTTCTGATCCCAAGAGCATTATTCTTTCTATTGCATCACATTATTTGACTAATTTTTGTCCTCAACTATTTTACCTTATCTTCACCTCTGTTATTCTTCATTATTTTGGATTATTAAGAATTATTTTTTAATTTATTTTATATTGATGGGGTAACGGGACCTGGACCCCTGAAAGGAAAAGATCATGTCTTTGAAGCAACCCAGTCCCTGAACTTTCCCACACATTTCAGTAACCCAGTCCCTGGCATTTCACCTGAGGCATTCATCCCATCCCAGTCTATCTAGATATTCAATAATACTTTTAACTGTCCTTTCACTATGGCTCTCCACCACTTAACTCCTTTCATTGTCTGCACCTGGCCCACCCCAGGCTACTTGCCACTCCTTAATCCCATCCAGACCCTTTCTCTATTGCTCCCAGACCACCACAGGCTATTTACCATTCCTTAATCCCATCCAGATCTTCTCATAGTCTTTTTTATATATAAGTATCAATCAGATCCTCACCAAATTTGCAAATTTACAAAAGAAGGGTTAGAGGGGAAAGATAATGAGTTCATTTATGGATATGTTGAGTTTAAGATGTCTAAGAGACATCCAGTTCAAGATAATCAAGTCTGCCTAACTGGTGTTGTAATAAAACCTCGCTACTCTGACTGAAAGAAGGCTTGAGTGGTCAAATTCTTTCAAGGCAGACCCCTTATACCTTGCATTTTGGGGTTCCCAGCAGCCCAAACCACAACACTATAACATACACTTATGGAGTTTGATGGTCATACTTAATTTGTTTTCAGTCAGAGAAAGGAAGAATCGATACACTAAAATAGATCTCCAAAGGAAGTTAACACCAGAATAAAAATGATTTTTTTTATTAAAAAAAAAAACACCATTTCCTTTTCTTGGTCTGGACAAGTAAATTTAGGGATATCCCTTTTCTAACCCAGTGAATGCAGCAATTAGAGCACAAAATTTGGTGATGAGGAAAATTTGGGGGTTTTGTTCACTTATCTAAATCTAAACAATTTAGCCTTAAAGAAAAATAGGAAAGAGGAAACTGGTCAGACTGACCTGACCTTAATGTGGTAATTAGAATCACCTGATTCTTCCCTTCTCTCCTTGTGACACTCAATACTGAAGTCTGCCTGAACCAACCAACAACACTATCACTATTTATATTATAATCCATTTATACAGTGACTGATGCTCAGTTGACATGATTTAGTAGGAATAGTTTGTTTATGATGACTTTCCTCTAGTGCTTACCTAAATGACCTTGAACACATTATTTAACCTTCCAGGACCTCAATTTCCATACCTCTAATATAAGGGGTTTGGATTCAAAGGTTCTTTCTAGCTCTATATCTATGATCCTGTCATTCTTCCTCTCATGTTCCCATCTGTCCCATTGCCAAGTACCTTCTCTACTGCCAACCTTAAACTTAGTACTTCCCTTCAGTTCACTATAATTCTCAAGAGAAAAAAAAATCTCATTTAAAAACTCATTCAGAGTTTCTATAACATTCTATCAGGCAGAGATAAAAATCTCTATTTTGAGTTTAAGGCATTTGATATGTTCATATTTTAACATTTTTCAAGTCAATATGCTTTTATTGAGAACTTAGTATGTACCAGGCACTGTAAGAAGCACTAAGTGTACAAAGAAAGGCAAAAATAGTACCTACCCTCATGGAGCTCACATTCTAATGGAGGAAACAACACACAAACAACCATATACATACAAGATAGATACATACATATATATATACATATATATGCATATTTATACTATATAAAGTGAAAATAATCTTGTAGGATAAGGGGATGGGAATAAGCATTTATACAGTGCCTACTATGTGCTAGACATTGTGCTAAGTACTTTATAAATATTATTTCATGGAAGGCACAAGCATTGAAGAAAAACTTCTTATAGAAAGTGGGATGGGAGGTGAGACTTTAAGGAAGTCAAGGAAGGCAACAAGCAGAAAGGAGGGATGACCAATGAAAATTCACAGAGTTTGGAGATGGATTGTCCTATGAGGAACAGCAAGGAAGCCAGTGTCAGTAGATCACATAACATAGAAGGTAGGGGAGGTCTTAAGTGTAAAAAGCCTGGAAAGGTAGGAAGGGACCAGATTATGAAGGGCTTTCAGAGCCATAACAGAGGATTTTATATTTGATTCTGAAATCAATAATGAATCACTGAAATTGAGTAGAGGAAGTAACATGGTCAGAGCTGCACTTTAGGAAGATCACTTTTTATAGCTGAGTGAAGGATGAACTGGGGTAAAGAAAGACAAGGCAGGAAGGCTAAATAAAAGGCTATTGAAATAATGCAGGCATGAAGAGATGAGGACCTGCAACAATGTCAGAAAAGGAGGCATATAAGAGAGATCCTGTCACAATGGAATTAACAGGATTTTACAACAGATTAAAATATTGTGGATGAGGGGAAGAATGACAAGTAGAGGTTTGCCACCAAGCTGATTGACTGGAAAAATGATGGTGACTTCTCCAGTTACAGAGACATTTGGAAGAGAGAAGGGTGAGAGGGGAAAGATAATGAGTTCATTTATGGACATGTTGAGTTTAAGATGTCTAAGAGACATCCAGTTCAAGATAACCAACAGGCAGTTGGAGATGTGAGACTAGACCTCAAGCAAGAGGTTAGGGCTTGATAAACTGATCTAAGAATTATCTACATAACAATGACTACCCTAGCTTTCACTTCCTAAAGGTCAGATATGCTATATTTCACCCCTCCTAAAGGTTCTGTAGTACCATTAAGAGGTTTTGGAGTAGTCTAATCTCTTAAAGCATTTGAAAGTCTGTCACTGGAAAAGGAAAAAGGATGGTACTGTATAATACAGTAGAAAGAACACAAGTTCTGAAGCCAGAAGACCTGGGTTCAAATACTGTCTCTGACCTTTACTACCTGTGTGACATTGGCCAAGTCACTAAATTTCTATAGGTCTCAAGTTTCCTCATCAGTAAAGTGAGACAGGTGACCAAGATATCCTCTGAGGTTGCTTCTAGAACCTAAGATCCCATGAACTTTTGTATGAGTCAGCACCTGAGTTAAACCTTGAAGAAAGCCAGGAGTTTCAAATGGTGGAGATGAAGAGAAAGCATTCTAGGCATGAAGGTCAGCCTGCAAAGTCACAGAGGTAGGCAATGGAAAGTCATTTAAGGGAAATAACAAATAGGCCAATTTGGCCACAACATATCCTGAGAGGGAATAGCATGACGTAAGACTATAAGGAGAGCCTGGACGCCAGATTATAAAAGGTTTTAAATGCCAAACAGAGGAATCTATGTATCATTCTTGATACAATAAGGAGAAACAAAAGCTTCTTGAATAAGAGCTTGGTACAGTCAGACCTGTACTTTAGGAATAACTATTTGGCAGCTGAATGAAAAATAAATCAGAGTGATTAGAAACAAAGAGTTCCATTAAGAAGCTATTGCAACAATCCAGATGAGAGATCTTGAGGGCCTGAACTAGGAGGATGACCATGTGAGTAGAGAAAAGGAGATAGATGTGAGAGATATTGCACAAGACATGGCAATGGGAAATGAGAGAGAATGAAAAGTTGAAGATATCGCTGAAGTTTTATGTTGGGATAACTACAAGAATGGTAGTGCCCTCACAAGAAATAGGGAGGTTAGGAAGAGAAAGTTTGCAGGAGAAAGATAATGAATTCTATTTTGGATATGTTGAGTTTGAAATGTTTATGGCATATTTCACTGAAAATATCCATTAGGCCATTGTTGATAGGGAAGTGGATTTCTGGATATGTAGATTTGGTAGTCATTCTTGAAGAGATATTAACTGAATGTATGGGCCTCATGAGGCAACCAAGAAAGACGGTAAAAAGAGAAGAAAAATAAAATTAGGATAGAGTCCTGGGGTTTATCCACACATATTAGGTGGGACATGGATGATGAGCTAGCAAAAGAGACTGAGAAAGAGCAGTCATACAGGCAGAAGGAGAACTAGGAAAGAGCACTATTATGAAAATACAGAGAAGATAGTATCTAGGAGGAGTGAGTGGTTAGCAAGGTCAAATCCTACAACGTGTTCAAGAAGGATAAGGATAGAGAAAAGGACTTTGGATTTAGCTATTAAAAGATCCTTTGGAAAATTTGATGAGAGCAGTTTTAAGTGAGAGGTTGGATCCGAAGCCAATTTGCAAAGGATTAAGTAGTGAGTGGGAGGGGAGGAAATGGAAAGTAGTGTATTCCTTTAAGAGAATATTTCTATGAAAGAGAGAAAATATATAAGATAGCTTGAAGGTAGGTTCATAAGGATAGGGAGAAGGCAGTAATAAACATGTCATTAGATATAGAAAGATTGAAGAGAAAGATTAGAAACAAAACAAAGGATAAAGTCCTAAAAATATATAGTAGGAGAAGGAATCAAGAACATGAATGGAAATGTTAGCCTCAACAAGGGTAAGGTCCACCTTCATCAGAGATTACAACAGAAGAAGAGAGAAGAGGGGTGGAGATGATGAAGAAGGATTTTGAGTGATGGGGTTGGGGAGAAGAGGGAGCTCAAGATGGATGCCTCTATTTTTAATACATTATTTTATTTTTCCCCAATTACATGTTAGAACAATTTTTCTCAATATTTTTTAAAGTTTTGAATTAAATTCTATCCCTCCTTCCCTCCCTCCCTCTCCTCCCCCCTCCCTGAGACAGTAAGCAATCCAATATAGTTATACCTGTTCAACCATGTAAAACATTTCCGTATTAGTCTTTTTGTATAAGAAGACTCGAAAAAGAAAGAAACAAAGTAAAAAATAGCATGCTTCAGTCTGTAGTCAGTATCAGTTCTTTCTCTGGAAGGGGACAGCATGCTTCATAATGAGTCCTTTGAGATTGTCTTTGATCGTTGCATTGCTAAGAATAGCTAATCATTCACAGTTCTTCATCATATAATATTGCTATTACTGTGTACAACATTCTCCTGGTTCTGCTCACTTCTCTTTGCATCAGTTCAGATAAGTCTTTCCAAGTTTTTCTGAAATCATCCTGTTTGCCATTTCTTCTAGCACAATAATACTCCATCACAATCACATACCACAGCCTGTTTAGCCATTACTCAGTTGATGGGCATCCTCTCAATTTCCAGTTCTTAGCCACCACAAAAAGAGCTGCTATAAGTATTTTTGTACAAATCAGTCCTTTTTCTTTTTTTTAAATGTCTTTGGGGTAAAGATCTAGCAGTGATATTGCTGGATCAAAGGATATGCACAGTTTTATAGCCCTTTGGGATGCCTACATTTTCTCAGTAAAGTAACAGATCAGTTTGACTAGAACAGAGAGTGCTTAAACAGGAGTGTTATAAAATTAGACAGGAATAAAGGTTTATTGAATTGAATTGACAGATATATGGGAGCCACACTGTAGAGGGTTCTAAGTACCATACTAAGAAGTTTGCATTTCATTTTACAGGCAGTAGGGAGCCACTAAGGATACATGAGTAGGGAGTTGACATGGATACATCTGGTTTTGGAATATCAGTTTGGCAACTATGTGGAGAATGGGTTAGAGAAGGGAGGGATTGGAGGAGGGGAGACTAATTAGAGAGCTATTGTAATAGTCCAGACTAGACAAAAGAGTCTGTATAAACTCTATTCTCCTGCATATGCTTTGACTTCCTTCCCCCATGAAGTAAGACCCTCTGCTATCTATCATCCTCCACAATATTCATAAAACAAGTGAGCATTCAGACTACTACTATACAGAGCTGGCCTCCCTGGAGCCAGCAGTACATACTCTCCTACACTGGTTGCAAGCAGAATAAAATGGAAAATGGAATAGAGGAATCCAAGAGTTCTTTCTCTTCTTTGCCTGTGGGCAAAAAGCGTTCCTGGTAGGGAATGATGAATCAAGCTTATCGCATGAAACCTTCCTACGTTGCTACCTAACAAAAACTGTTTTACCAAAAAAACCTTTTTTTGATGTTTTGCTTTTTTAATCTCCAAGTTCAGGCTTCTGTGCAGAGTGACACCTAGTGGTCTCAAAATCCCCTTTTTGCTTCAGGAGTCACTGAAGAATTCTTTGAATGTGCCAACATATGTCCTTGATGATCTTTTGTCAAAAGACCTTTTTATCCCTCTCCTTTTCTCTAGACATATTTTTAGAAGACAGAAACTCATTTGTTACTGAAGTCAAATTTGACACCACAGTTTGAGGCTGCAGATCACTTTACACCAAATTGTGAAGAAAACAGATAGAAAAATATTGAATAGAGGTGACATGAACTTGGCTAAGGGAAAAACGGAGATCACTGGGTGGTGTGTCTTACTTACTAGTTATTGTGGACATGGGCAAACAAACCACTTTGTTTTAATCTGTGCATCTGTAAGCTATCAATGGACTGAGAATTGGGCAGAGGCACCTATGCCCCAGTTGTCAAAGGAGCCTAGAGCTGAACCAATATATTTTGCACATTAGGACTTATTTGGATGCCTTTCAAGGCTGGTGCTGTGTCTACAATCCGCTTAATTTCCCCTTCATCCAGCTAGGTGGAGAAAAGGAAGATTGGCAAACGGTGTCTGCCTAGGTGATAATTGTTCTCCAGACCACTGAGAAGAGCACCAGATAAGATGAGAAGACTGCAAAGGAAGGTGCTGGACTTAGATTCAGAAAAACTTGCGTTCACATCCTCACTCTGACACTTATTTGTTTTGTGACCCTGGGCAAATTATTCAAGTCTCTGGGCCTCCGTTGTAAAATGAGGGGATTGAAGGCTTTTGGTTAATATGACCATATGAAAGGGCACAGAAGAGCCCATCTCTCTTTTACTCTAGAATTGGTATGAAAAGAGTATCAGAGTGAACAATGACAAAAAAAATTAGAAAGAAACATTAATGAGCTCCTTCACCCAGCCCATAATTACAGA
This sequence comes from Vombatus ursinus, assembly GCF_900497805.2. Taxonomy (NCBI): domain Eukaryota; kingdom Metazoa; phylum Chordata; class Mammalia; order Diprotodontia; family Vombatidae; genus Vombatus; species Vombatus ursinus. The sequence continues at coordinate 8,080,024 of NW_020948840.1, read as the reverse complement.
AAAAAAGATAGCCAGAAGCTGCAGATGCTGATAAAGGCAACCTGCCAAGAAAGCCGGCACAAGTACAGAAAAGCAGACTGGAAGCCTTAGGTAACAACTAACTGGGGAAGCCTTGGGCACGACTCTGACTAGAGAAACCCCAGGGGGGTATTGATGCAACTGTACTCCAACTGGGGAAGATCTAGAAGGATGGAAGAACATGTCAGTCAGTACCCCCACTGAGAAAGCCACTAAAAAACTACAAGATAACAGAAGTGCCTGAAGGACAAAAAAATTTCTAACTAGAGTCACTGAAGCTTGGCACCACTCTAACTGTAGACACACCAGGGGAAGCAGAACCCAGTGGCATGAACCCAAAAAAGTGATATTAAAACCAAGCAGGAACTGACAATATTATTCAAGAGTGTGGTAGAATAGGCAGAGCTGGCTCTGGCACAAAGTCCCAAGTCAGGAACTGGAGATAGGAATAAACAGAAGAAATTTAACACTCTGAAGAAATGTATGGATTTAGAGACACACAAAAGGTAATCCAGAAGAAAAGAGTAATATTTTAACTACAAACAAAGCCTCAGAGAAAAGAAATCGGCAAAAAGGACTGCAAGAATACCTGGAGAAAATAAAGCAAGAGATAAAAGTGGAATTGTAAGTGAAATAAAAGTCCTGGAGGAAAGAATTAAAAGGAGAATAGGTAGCTTTGAACAGAAGATAAAAACTTTACCCAACTAGTAAATTCTCTGGAAATCAGAATGATCCAAACAAAACTCAACCACTCCATGAGACAAGAAATATAGTGAGAAAAAAAAGATTGAAGAAAATATAAGAAAGTATAAGCTATCAACTTTCAAAAACAACTGACCTTAAAAAAATCAAAGAAAGACAATTTAAGAATCATCGGACTCCCTGAAAATCATAACCAAAAAGTTCTAATATCCAAAATATATAGGTAAATTAGTTTTTTTACATAATAAATAGAGCTATCCCCCAATAGATAAATGATCAAGGGATGTGAACAGGAAATTCTCAAAAGAAGAAAAACAAACTATCAACAGCTATATGAAAAAAATTCTAATTCATTAATAATAAGAGAAAGACAGATTAAAATGACCCTGAAGTTCTATCTCACACCAATAAGATTTACAAAGATGATAAAAATTAAAATTAAAAGTTGTTAGAGGGGATATGGGAAGACAGGTACATTCACAAATTGTTAGTAGAGCTACAAATTGGTCTAGCCATTCTGTAAAGCAACTTGGAATTATATCTAAAAAGATACTACCTGTACATATCCTTTGACCCTAGATTTATAGCCCACAGAAACTTTTAAAAAGAGGAAAAGGGATCATACATGCAAAAAAATTCATAGTAGCAATTTTGTTGCAGCAAAGACCTGAAAACAAGAGAGCCAATCAATTGGGAAATGTCAGAAAAAAATTACAGTTTATGAATGTATAGTAATAGAATACTATTGTGCTATAAAAAAATAGTAAAAAGGGAGGCAGAACCAAGATGGTAGAGTACAGGCAGCAATCCAGCTGAACTTTCCCATAGTCCCCTCCAAACAACTTTAAAATAACTCCTCAAATCAAATTTTGGAGTAGTAAAGCCAACAAAAGGTCAAAGTGAGACATTTTTCCAGCCTAATATAACTTAGGAGATCAATAGAACAATAACACCTGAGGTGATGCTGGGGTAGATGCCCACCCAGAACTGAACACATCAGCACCAGTGATGGGCCTTGGAGGCTGCTGAAACAGCTACAGCAGCAGCTTCAGGAGGTTTCAGCCCAGAGACAGTAAAGGGGTCAGACAACTGATCAGAAAGAGATTATAGGGGACCCTTTGCAGGCATTGGGTGCAGCTGGTATTAATTGGCAAGTCTATTGCCCATAAGTAGTTCTGGGTCACAGTTCCAAGGCAAAGAGAAACACTTGTAGTCATTTGCAAGGGAGCAGGGACCCTGGTTGGGGTTCCAAGGCAGAGAGGAGCACTAGTATTTATGGCTACAGGAGAGTAAGGGACCTGGTCATAGTTTCAGGGCCAAGAGGAGCACTAGCCTTTGCAGCTACAGGGAAACAGGAGCCCTTCGTGGATAAAGGCCAGAGCACAGACCAGGAAAACCGTAACCACACCTTCCCCCAATCATACCACTTTGGAAGTATCAAAAACTTACAGACTCCCAAAATTGGCTCTGAAAACAGCAGCACAAAAAAAGCGTGAAGCTTGGGACAGTACCTCCCTATTCTCAAGTAAGCACAGTCCAACTTTAAGAAAAAAGTTCAAAGTCAAGAAATAGGCTGGAAAAATGAAAAAACAACAAAAAAAGAACTTGACCATAAAAGGCTACTACAGTACCACAGAAGACCAAGACATAAATTCAAAAGAGGACAACAAAAGCTTCAAAAAATGCTAATTGGACCCAAGCCCAACAAGAATTCCTGGTAGGGTTAAAGAAAGAGATGACAGTAGCAGAGGGGAAATTGGGAAAAGAAATTAGAGTAATACAAGAAAATTATGAAAAGACAATTAATAGTTTGGTAAAAGAGCCACAAAAAAATGCTGAAGAAAGTAACACCTTAAAAAAAAAGACAGAATTGATCTAATGACAAAAAAGACACAAAAAGTAGCTGAAGAAAAGAACTCCTTAAAAAGCAGACTAGGTCAAATGGAAATGGAGGTACAAAAATTCATTTAAGAAAAGAACTTAAAAAAACAGAATTGGGCAATGGAAAAAGAGGTGCAAAAGCTCACTGGAGAAAATAACCCATAAAAATTAGGATTAGGCAAGTGGAAGCTAATGACAACATGAGACATCAATAAAAAATAAAACAAAGTCTAAAAATTGAAAAAATAGAAGCAAATGTGAAATATCCCATTGGAAAAACAACTGACCTGGAAAATAGATCAAGAAGAGATAATTTAAGAATTATTGGACTACCTGAAAGCCATAAGCAAAAAAAAAAAAAAAAAAGCCTAGACATCATATTTCAAGGAAGTAGAAAGGAAAACTGCCCCAATCTCTTAGATCCAGAGGATAAAATAAAAATTGAAAGAATCCACCAATCATGTCCTAAGATGCCGAAATGAAAAGTCCCAGGAATATTATAGCCAAATTTCAGAACACTCAAGTGGATGAGAAAATATTAAAAGCAGCCAGACAAAAGCAATTCAAATATGGTGGAGCTACAGTCAGGATCACACAAGATTTAGCAGCTACCACATAAAAGAAGCAGAGGGCTTAGAATTGTTGTTTGTCCTGTTGTTTGTGATACCATGACTTTCAAGTGAATTGGATTTAAGTGAAGGAGGGCTGTGCAAAGTCATCAGCCTCACTTTCTCCTCTGGAGCCATCTGGATCCAATGGCAAGATATAGATCAGGTCAACTGGAGATGGCCCCAGGAGGCTTAAAATATGATATTCCAGAAGGCAAAGGAACTAGGATGACAACCAAGAATAGCCTACCTAGGAAAATTGAGTATAATCCTTCAAGGGGAGAAAAAGATATTTAATGGAAATAGAGGACTTTCAAGCATTCCTGGTGAAAAGACAGGAGCAGAATAGAAAATGTGACATCCAAACACAAGACTCAAGAAAAGCATAGAAAGGTAAACATGAAAGAGTAATAGTAAGACCCAATAAAGTCAAACTGTTTACGTTCCTATAGGAGAAGATGATGCACGTAACTCCTAAGAACTTTATCATTATTAGGGCAGTTAGAAGGAATCTACATGGACAGAGGGCATAAGTGTGAGACAATTATGTTGGGATGATTTCAAAGAAAAAATGAAGAGGTAAGAAATGAGGATGTAATAGGAGAAGGGGTAAAGGAGAAGTAGAATGGGAAAAATTATCTCACATAAAAGAGGTACACAAAAAAGAGCTTTATAGTGGTGAGGGAAAGAAAGAGGTGCATGGTGGACATCTTGAATTTCACTCTCATTAGAATTGATTCAAAGAGGGAAGACCACATATACATACTCAACTGGGTATAAAAATCTATCTTACCCAATAGGGAAATAAGAAGGAAATTGAATAAGAGATATGGAGTGGGATATGATAAAAAGGAGGGCATATTAAAGGAGGCAGCTGTTAGAAACAAAACAGACTTTTAAGAAGAGACAAGATAAAAAGAGAGAGAGAAGGATAAACAGAAGAAAATAGTATATAGGGAAATACACAGTTAGTAATCTTAACTGTGAATGTGAATGGGATGAACTTGCCCATAAAATGGAAGCATACAGCAGAATGGTTTAGAAGTCAGAATTCAACAATATGTTGTTTACAAGAGATACATTTGAAATAGAAAGACATAAACAGAGCTAATAAAGGGGTTGGAGCAGAATCTACTATGCTTCAGCTGAAGTAAAAAGGCAGAGGTAGAAATCATGACCTCAGACAAAGCTAAAGAAAATAGACCTAATTAAAAGAGATAATCAGGGAAAATACATTTTACTAAAAGGACCATAGACAATGAAGTAATGTCAAAAAAATTTACAGCATGTTTCATTTGTAAAAACAGTCTCATTTCTCAAATATATACGGAACTGAGTCAAATTTATAAAAATATGATTCATTCCCCAATTGATAAGTGGTCAAAGGATATGAATAGGCAATTTTCTGAAGAAGAAATCTAACCTATTTGTAACCATATTAAAAAATACTCTAGATCACCACACTGAATAGAGAAATACAAATTAAAGCAACTCTGAGGTACTACCTCACACCTATCAGAAATGACAAATTCTGGAAGGAATGAGGAAAAATAGGTAAATGAATAAATTGTTGATGGAGTTGTGAACTGGTTCAACCATTCTGAAGAACAATTTGGAACTATGCCCAAAAGGCTATAAAAGTGTGCATACTCTTTGACCCAACAATACCACTGCTAGGTCTGTACCCCAAAGAGATTAAAGGAAAAGGAAAAAGACCCATATATACAAAAAACATTTATATCAGCTCTTTTTATGGTGGCAAAGAATTGAAAATTGAGGGGATGCTTATCAATTGAGGAATGGTTGAAGAAGTTATGGTATATGGTTGTGATGAAATACTATTGTGCTATAAGAAATGATGAGGGGAGTGGTTTCAGAAAGAATATGACAAGAACTACATGAACTCATGCAAAGTATAAAGTAGAAAAAACTGGAAGATCATTGTACCCAGTGACAGTAATATTGTAATAATAATCAACTGTGAAAGACTTGGCTACTGTGATCAATATAATGATCCAAGACAATTCCAAAGGATTCATAATGAAAAAATAAATGCTATCCACCTCCAGAAAGAGAATTGTTGAACTCGGAGTGCAAATCAAAGTACAGTTTTCTCACTTAATTTTTTTTTGCTTTTTTTGTGATATGACTAACGTGGAAATGTTTTGCATGATTTCACATGTATAATTGGTTTCATTTTGCTTGCCTTTTTGGTAGATGGGGTAGGGGAAGGAAGGAATTTGGAACTCAAATTTTAAAAAGAAAAGAAAGTTAAACATAAATAAATAGTGTTGTGTGGGTTTTTTTTTTTAAAGAAACGGTGAAAGGAATGGATTCAGAAAAGCCTGGGAGAATTTATCTAAACTGATGCCAGATGAGGTAAGCAGAATCAGGAGAACCATTTATATAATGACTCAAACATTGTAAGGAAAAACAACTTTTAAAGACTTAAGAACTCAGATTAAGGCAATTACCAGCCACATCTCCAGAGTATAGATGGGAATAAAGATAAGGCATTTATTAAGTGATTATAAGGCAGGCACTATGCTTCCTACCTTTTGACAATAAGATGATAGACCTTAAAGGAGCAGATGTAGCCCTTTTTGGACATGACCAATATGTGGGTTTACTTTGTTTGACTGTACTTATTTATTCCAAAAGAAGAAGGGGGAAGAGAGGGCTGAGTAGAAGAAGAAGGAGGTTAGTGATAATGATTTAAAATAAGAAAAGATGAATGTTAAGAGTTTCAATCAAGTATGGGTTTTGTTGGGGGTTTTTTGGGGTTTTTTTGGCAATCAGGGTTAAGTGACTTGCCCAAGGTCACACAGCTAGTATGTGTCAAGTGTCTAAGGCTAAATTTGAACTCAGATCCTCCTGACTCCAAGGCTGGAGCTCTACTACGCCACCTAGCTGCCCCATCAAGTGTGTTTTTAAACACATAGAAAAGAATAGAAAGAGGTTCAAAGGGACATACAGACAAGTTTTGGAACTAATGTGATGAATTTATTATATACTTTTTAAAAACAAGTTGTGTGAAATAGAGGTATATGGTTTCAGGTACAATCTTTTTTTGTCTTATTTGTATATGGTAATATCCCTATTTGTTGGTATCTGCCAACTTTAGAAAAACTAAAAAGAAAAAGAAGAGAAAAAAATCATATAAATTGGGAGGATTATACTATCATTCTTCTTTTTCAGTGCTAAGTCTCTAATGCTGTGATTTCATCACTATAGATGGCATTCCTTCCCCTGATGTAAATTTTAATTCCCATAGCCATTATTAGACAATTTAACAAGTTTCCACTGGGGAAAAAAATCACCTGAAAGACATCTATTCATGATGAACTTCTACAAATTTGGCTAAACAGATATAGTCTGTCCCTGAGCCCATACTTGAAGTTTTGCCAACTTCATAGGATCTGCCAGGGCTACTGTTCTGCCAATCTTCTATTGTTGAACCCAGGGTTATCTTAATATCATGATGAAATAAAATAATATACATAAAATAATAATCAAATGAAATACTATATGTAAAGCCCTTTGTAAACTTTAAAGCCCTATGTAAATGCTAGCTATTATAATAAAAAAAAAATACATCTTCCCATTCTCTCTCTTTTACTCTGTCCAGCTTATATAGGAATGTGCTAAAACTGAGAAAGCCAAATGTTAAATTTTCCATGTGAACATTTACACTTTGGAAATTGGCAAATGCTACAAATCAGGGCTTGATTTATTTTTTTGATTGTCTAGACCTAAAAAAGCAATGGAGAAAATATTGATGATGCAGATTAAACTTTAAAATGTGGTCATATGTACTTTTTTTTCAGAGATCCAGTTATTAGGCATTTACCAACACCCCACTACTTATGTACCTCCTAGGTAGTGAGATCTAAAGGATCAAAGATGTCAGCACCTCAGGTACTAATCTAGCACAGGCAGAACCATACAGCTCATTCCTCTCTTACATTTACCATTACCTGACCTCAGTGGAACATCCATGAGGTTGATATCCCATTGGTGAGTGCTATAGAGGCAATTCATCTGATAGAGTGGCTCCATTCTACATATCAGAACATAGCAAGAAGGTACCTGCCAATTCACCTGGAGGCAGGTAATATGAGAACAGAATTTTCAAATGGTTTCTATTCACACTACTCAGTATTATGTTTTCCTTGTGTGCTAGCACTGAATTTGGAATGTACTCATAGTAGAGATTGGCAAGATCTGAAGGATCTTGAGAGGTAGCATTGTACAATGCTATGGACAAAATGAGCAAATGAGTGGATTTGGAGTCAGTGGACCTAGGTTCAAACCCAACTCTGCTACCCACTATCTGTGAGACTTTAGGCAAATCACTTAGCCTCTCTGAGACCAAGTTATTTTATCTGTAGTGAAGGAGTTGGACAATACCAGGTTTAAGACATCTTCCAGCTCAAAACATAGGCTCCTGTGACATTCACAGCTGAAAGTGGTCTTTGCCTATTTTATGAATATCATGCATTCTGGCCATGGGCAGGGGCTTGAGTCGCTGGCTCAGGACAAGCCTGCATTGACTTTGCTATAGGGAGTACAGAATAAAATCACCAGGCTCCATTGATATGCGCTTGCTGTCAAGGTGTTGGTCTGTAATAAGGCTTGACTCCCAAGTAGCCATCCAAGGCAAAATGATGTGACAACCCATCTTTACTTGGCAATAAGTATAGCTGATGTTTTTAAAGAATTTTACTGATTGCAAAGCACTGTACTTTTAAAATTTTGACCTTTATAATAACCATGGGAAGTAGATTATATTAATATTCCCACATTACAGATGAGGAAATTGAGAATCACAATAGAGATGGTACTATCTAAAGATCTAAATAAATACGTCAAAGGCAGAATTCAAATCTAAGTGTTTCTTGACTTTAAGTGAAATACTCTTTCCACTATACCACACAACAGGCAGGTACTATGACAAAAGAGATGGAGGGACTTCCTATGAGAGCTTTAAAAATTAAGACTCTTCAAGTCAAACATGAAAACTGAGAAAACTTAACCTGAAAAAACACAAAAGCATGAAAGGCATGAATATACACTCGATCACCAAAACCTCAAATATTAGAACCAGCAGGCATCTCTTGAAGATTGAAAGAAGTAGGTTCAACAAAATAAAATAAATGCTCTCAATTAAATAAACATTATCTGGTGCCTGCTATAGTAAGACACTGCCATTAGTTCAAGAAGAGGATCAATAAAATCATGAATCCTTAACTGGTGGTTTCAGAAAAATAAGAAGGTTGCATGTATAACTTTTTGAAGTAACATCATAGATGTCAGATCCTCACCATGTATCTGGAGGTTCTTTTTAATGACCAGAGAGGGCAAGCTCTTACGGACTATCTGAACCCACCAAACAATACCTATCAATTCTTACGGACTTTGAACAACTGCACCTTGTAACCTGTCACTTCTGCCTGCTTTGTGTTATATTCCAACCTGATTCCAGATCCATCTCTTGACTTTATGGATTTTGAGGCATTCTCTTTGCTCTGCTTGGCCCTTGCCCTCTCTCTACGTACATGTGCACACACACCACAACATCATCATCATCACCACCACCACCACCACCACCACCACCACACCATCACACCATCACACCATGCCCCCAATGCTTGAACCTGCTTGTTCTGACATCCCACTTTATACTAGAATAAACTGGTCTCCAGTGGCTCTCTGCTGCCCTCTGCTGTCTGTGGTAAGCCATGCTGGCTCACATTTAACCTTCCCTGTCCCTGGCTCCCTTGGGTTATGACAATAGAATTATAGGTTTAGCACTAGAAGGTACCTCAAAGATCATTTAGACCAGAAGTTTTTAACCTTTTTTTTTATTATGGACCCTTTTGAAAGTCTGGTGAAGCTTGTGGATTCCTCATAATACATGTATATGTTATATGTATGTGTACATGTATATGTACACCCATTATATATACAATTTGTGTATATATAATAATGTACATATCTATATTGTATGTATAGACATATTTACATATATAATTTCAAAGGAAACTAATTCTATTGGATTAACAATTATAAAAATGTTTTTAAAAATAAGTTCAGATAGCCAAGATTAAGAACCTCTGATTTAGACCAACCTTCCTCATTTCACTCATGAGAAAACGAGACCCAGAGATGTTAAGTGACTTGTCAAAGGACACATAGAGAATAAACATCAGAAATGAGATTTGAACCCAGGTCTTTCTAAAGCCCGAATCATTCATCACTTTTCAGTACAGTTGCTCTAATGCATCTATCCAAAAAACATGCCCCAATGCCACTTTTAAAAGCAAATCAGGGAGCAAGGCAGAAACAGGTAACGGTTCTGCTGCAAAGAAGCAGCAAACTGTGGAAAGAAAAACTTGCAATGGGGATGAGACCATGGAGGTCCAAGTCCTAACCCTACCGACTGACAATTATGTAGTTCTTCAGGGCAGGAGTTGTCTTTTGCCTTTCTTTGTATCTCCAGAGCTTAGCACAATGCCTGACACATAGTAGGTGCTTATTAAATGTTTCCTGACTGACTGCCTTCAACTGACTGGTTGGACCCCATTTTCTTCAGTTAAAAAATAAAGGGGTTGGATTAGATGATTACTCAGGTCCCCTCCAACTCCGAAAGTCTATGATTCTTGAATAGTAATTATGTCTTCTCCTTCTTAAGTGAAGCACACTGGCTACTGTGTGAACAAAATAACCAAGGTCTTTAATTTTTCTGGAAAAAGATGTCAGTTTCAAAACATCCTCCCAGCTTTCTCTTTCATTTAAATAGTATCTCCCTTCAAGTTCCTCAACACGCAACAACATGGTCTTCTTCCATTCTACCCCTCCTCTTGATCCTAACCTGTCCAGTTCTAGCAAAGGAAAAAAAAATGACTTCATTGTTAACTGGTGACCTACATAGCTGTCTGTTGACTAATATGTTTGCTACATACTTCCTGAAGGGGGGATCTAACACATGAGCAAAAGTTCTAATGGATGGTTGGTTCTATCTCAAGACTTGAGTAGGGGAGTGACACAGAGGTGGAGTGTCAAGGGCCTAAAATTTTCTGAGCCCCAACTTTCCTACTGCTGTTCTGATTCCCACTGTTTATGTTTCTTACCCATCTCCAAAATAGGAGGACAATGAGTAGAGGGATTCTCTAAGTAATTATCAAAACAATGCCCACTTTTATAGAACTTAAGGTTCTTGACAAAGTCTTCATACCAGTCCTGTGAGATAGATAGATCTAGTATTTTTTATCCCCATTCTTTTGGGGAAGCAGTTTGGGGGAGGGGGACAGGACTTGGAACTGTGATTTCATTGATATAGGGAACTAGCTTCCATCTTCCTTCAAGTTTCAGCTGCAAGAAGCCTCCTTAATCTTACTACCTTCTCTGTGATTTCCATGTGCTCCAATTTATCATATTATATATATACATATATATATATATGTATGTATCTTCTTTATAAATAGTTGTTTGTGTCTTCTCTATTACACTGTGAGCTCTTTGAGAGCAGGGGATGCTTTTTGCCTGTCTTTGCATCCCCAGTACTTATCACAGTACCTGGCGCACAGTAGGCACTTACTACACACTAGTTGACTGACGATAAAGATCTGCCTTTGTTTGACAGCATGTAGTCCTACAGAATTGCCTCTGAGTTACTGTGAGGCTCAATGACTTCCTAGAGTCACACAGTCAATATGTATCAACTGTGACCTCGAAATGCCAGGTTTTTCTGATTAAGCCTAACTCTCTTTCTACTGTACCTTTATCCCCACTACCATCTGTGTGTTCTTGGGTAAGTCGCTTAAACTCTAAGATTTCCCATTTCTTTATCTTTGGAATGGTATTTTGTATAAAAGATAGAATTCAAACCCTTTTTCTATTTCTGAGTAACAAGTTCTGACTATGCCACCCCTTGATAGAATTGAAACAATTGGTAGCCTATTCATTAGACTTCTAAGTTTCATGTATGTTTTTGCCGGTATTTTCTTCAGAGATAACTTTGCTATTTCTTTTTGTGGTATTTTTTCCCCAGGATTTTACTCTTTCCGTATTTTTTTTTGTTCTGATCATATGCCTTACTCTCTAATCCTCATAGCTTTCTTCTCATGCCTACCTTGTAAGGAGGCACAGCTGATAGAGTGCTGAGTCTAGAATCAGGATAGAACTGAATTCAAATCCTGTCTCAGACACTTACTAGGCGTGTGACTTTGGGCAAGTCACTTACTTCCTTTTGCCTTGTTTTCCTCATCTGTAAAATGCACTTAGCACAATGCCAGGCACATAGTAGGTATGCTACATAAATACTTATTCCCTTCCTCTTCTTCCCTTTCATTCATGTTCCAGTCTTTACTTTGCCCCTGTTTGTCCCTTCCCTGTCTGTGCTCTTGAGTCTCTGGCATTCTTGGTTTTCTAAAAGAATGTAAGTCATTTAGGGGAATTTTTGTTCTGCCAGATCAATACTTTGAGATAACTCATCAGGGTCAACAATGCATGTTGTTCACAGATGAGACTAGTAAATGAATCAAATTCTCTGTCAACCTTTGCTTTTCTAAAAGTGGGCTCCCAGCCTTCAGATCCATGGATGTTTCTTAAACTCTAAGACTGTGGCCTAAAAGAAAGTCATGGGATTTCTCTGTGTGATCCAACTTTTGGCTGCATCCCTTAATCTTTCTTTTTCTTAATTTTTTTTGTTTTATTCATTGACAATGAAGTATAGCAAGTGGAGCTTGTGGCTTCTTGGCCCAGATACAGAATAGCATGCAGCTCCCTGTTGTCACCATTTCTGCCTCTTTCCTTCAAGCTCTGAATCTCCACAAGCTATATGACCTCAAAGAATCTCCCATCCCACATGCTCATAGGGACAGGCAGAGATTTTCTAGTCCCAAAGTCCAGAATGGATCTAGAGATGGGGACTCTTTATACATGGCCATGCAACTAAAAGAACTTACCATTTATATAACATTTTAGATACATCTTCCAGCATGCCAGGGACTTGGAATAATATAGCAAAGTCAGGGGCAGCTAGGTGATGAAGTGGATAGAGCACTGACCCTGGAGTCAGGAGGGACCTGAATTCAAATCAGGCCTCAGACACGATATTTACTTGCTGTATGACCCTGGGCAAGTCACTTAACCCAGATTGCCTTGCCAAAAAAAAATATAGCAAAGTCATCTATAAACAGTTTTTTTGTATATGACGGATATGGTGTATAATGAGGAATTTGATGAATTAATCAATTACTTTTCATCTATTATAGATATTAGCATTTTAATATGTTTTAATTGAAAATTCATTTTACAATTAAGTAAATTCCCAACTGTTGCTTGGGCTCCTTTGGTTATGAATTCTGCCTCCAGTTATCTTAACATCTCTGGCCAACAGGGGAAAAAATGTTTGGGAGTTTAAATCTTGTTGATATTCATATTTATACAATAAACTTATTGACAGTTTTCCAGAAAACTTGTCCTAATTTCTGGAAATGTTTTCAATTTGTTATGTTAGAAGATGTTCTCTATTATCACGAACTATTTTTATCCTCGATGCATAACAACCCTGTTGTACCATTTTAGGGGTCCAGAAATCTCCGTAGGATTGTAATGAGGATAAGTTAATCAATGCAATGAGCCACAGATACACTGAGTGCGTAACTGCCCAGAATTTGAAGAATTAGATTGGGCATCTCCTCTAACCTACTGCTTTTCTAATGCCAGTTTGGTTGGAGGAGAGAGAAGAGATATTGGGGTGCGGCATTTGCCTTGGCCTAACCATGCATAAATGCACTACATCTACCATAATATTAAATGATATTTATATAGTGTTCTGATAGGCAGCATAGCAGTACATAGATGGCCAGCCTTGGAGTCAGAAGGACCTGGGTTCTAGTTGGCCTCTAATACATACTGACTACAGTGATCATGAATAAGTCACTTAATCTCCTGGTGCTCCCAGACAACTCTGGAAGACATATATTACAGAAGAATTGCCCACCTGCTTCAGTGGAGAGAACGTGCACATTAGGAGTTACCGACAGTAATGAAAGGAGGCAGCTAGGTGGCTGGGTAGCTGGCCCTGAGTCAGGAAGACCTGAGCTCAAATCTGGCCTCAAACACTTACTGGCAGTGTGACCTCCAGGCAAGTCACTTAACTTCTGTTTGCCTTAATCCACTGGAGAAGGAAATGGCAAACCCCTCCAGTACCTTTGCCAAAAACAAAATAAATAAATAAACAAACATATGGGTCACCAAGAGTCAAACATGACTGAACAACACTGATGAAATCATAGATCCAGATCCCACAACCTCCCCACTCAAGTATTTTAAACTTTGGAAATAACTTTACATATTCTATTTCATTTAATACACAGGATACCGTGTAAAGTAAATATTTTATCTCCATTTTACAGATGAGGAAATAGAGGTTCTAAGGTATTAAGCAGAATGTCCATGGTCACACAAATAGTAAATATCAGAATTGAGAATTCAACCTATCTTTTCCTAACTCCAAATCTAGCTCTAGGCTGGCCCAAATGCCTATGAAAGACAATTTGATTGAATTGTTACTCCTCAGGTCACCTTATGTCTTCAGATGCAGTTCTATTCATTATTATCACCATTCTTTTCAGCCCACATGCTTTAAGAAGGCAGAGACCTAATGTGATTAGCAACCCAGACTCTGTCAGTAGTGATGTGACTTCCTGATGCATTATTCCCTTCCTCCAGCTAGATGTACATACATGCCTCTGTCTTGAGACCTCAGATAATATTTTCTTTCTCACCTCTCTAATGTACTTATTATATAACATTGAACATTATAATCATCTGTATTTGATTCATATTGTCCTAGTAAATTGTAAACTACTTGATGTTAGAGAGCCCTATTTACAATTTAATAAGCTTTTCTTTTTTAAATTTTTATTCATTTCAATTAATAAGCATTTATTTTCTTCCCCTCCCACAACCACCCTTCATTAGACAAAAAAAAAAAAAAGAAAAGGAAAGAAAAGAAAGAAAAACAAAACCCTGGAAGTAAATATACATAGCTGAGCGAATCAAATTCCTGCATTGGGCATATCCAAAAATGTATGTCTCATTCTGTATATTGATTCTATCACCTCTCTATCAGGATGTAGGTAGTATGCTTCATCATTGGCCTTTTAGAGTAAATGGTTAGTCATCATAGTGACCAGATTTCTTAATGCTGGTATTACTGAATAAATTGTTCTCCTGGTTTTGCTCACTTAATTCTATGTCAGTTCAGACAAGCCTTATCAGGTTCTCTCTAAAGCTGTACCTTTCACAGTTTCTTATGGAACAATAATATTCCTTTACATACAAATACAATAATGTCCAATCTTCAACTTGTGGGCTCCTCTTTAATTTCTAGTTATTTGCCATTACAAAAAAAAAGAAAATTGCTATAAATATTTATGTACCATATTTGTGTACAAATATTTGTCTTCTTTCCTTTAATTTTTTGAGTCATATGTCTAGTAGTGATATTACTAGGTCAAAAGGTACACATAATTTAGTGATTTTTTTCAACATGGTTCCAAATTGCTTCCCAGAATGACTGGAATAATTCACAGTTTCTCCCCTAGTACATTAATGTGCTTTCTTTTCCCAGAGCTCTTCCAGCTTTTGTCATTTTGTGAATCTGATAGTTGTGATGCAGAACTTCAGAGTTGCTTTAATCTGTATCTCTCTATTTGTGATTTGAAGCTTCTGACTTCCAACTCTTCAGAAAAGTGTAAAGAAATAGCCACAGGTCTGTAGACACATTGTGCAATGCAAATGTTTCATTAATTGTGCAATGCAAACACATCCTTAGCCTTTGGAGTGATTACAATTTTTATACTCTACTGGCCTCATTCCCCCATAGCCCTTAAAAAATCCTCAAGCTAGCCTCCTGTATTTTTTCTTTATTCTTACTCATTCCTATGTCTTCCTATCCCCCTCTTCATTGCTCTTTTCTTTCCAGGAAGTACCACTTCCCCACACAGTCCATTTTGCCTAACAGAGGTACTTTTTCATCTGTACACTGGGATGTTTAACAACCCAAAGTTTAACAACCAGCTCTGTAAGCACAGCACACTTTTAAATTTAATCTGCAATATTAACATTTTCTCCTCTTAAGACGTTCTTAAGTCCAGAAATCAACAAGACAATAAATCAAGCTCTGATTTATAGTGTTTGCTTATTCCTGAGATGTAAATGCTCATCCTGAAAATTTAGCTATCTGCTCTGAGAGTCCCTAGGAGTTAGCTCCAGCACACCCTTGTTTCTTAAATACCTTATACTCCCTCAGATCCCATATCCCAATCCCTGAGAGAGAGAGAAAGTTGCTCTTTCTGCCTGCCAAGATGATCACTAGTAAATCTGACCAACTCATCATACTAACATGCTAACCAAAAAAAGGATAAAAACATTTCTCAGGGCCCTCCTTGCAGTTCCTAGGCCATACAAGTGGCCTATATAATTATAGGAATTAGTAGTTATATAATAGGAATAAGTAGTTACTGGTTCTGTTGTGTTGTTTTACCTAAATAGAGGCAGCACAGTGTCATGAATAGATCTGGACCGCAATAGGGAAGACTTGGGTTTAAGGCTGCTTTGCCTATACTGACTATGTGACTGTTGGAAAGTCACTCACCCTCTCAATGCCCCCAGGCAATTTTCTAAGTCAAAGAGAAGGAACAGATCCACAGGTCAACAATGGTAGAGGAAGTTCCTCACTAGAAGCTACCTATACAAATGAAATCACAAACCTAGGCAAAAAATGCATAAATAATATAAGAAAAACATGCAAACTAAGACATCATATGATCACAGATTCAGAAATCAGAAGAGCTTCAGAGCTCATCTAGTCCAATTTCTCATTTTACAGATAAGGAAACTAAGGCCCAGAGGAATCAAGTAACTCAACAGGGTTACACAACTTGTTAAGTTACTGAGGCAGAGATTAAATCAATATCTTCCTGATTCCAGGCCCAACAATCCATCCCCTCATGCTGCCTCCTTACTAACAGCTTTCATTTATAGAATGCTTAATTCACATAGTATTATAGTTTACAAAGAGATCTCACAAATAATATTTTGTTTGACCCTCATGAGAAAGCTTTAAGTAGGTCTTCATCTTCTTATTCTTATTCTTCTTACAGGAAACTAAGTCTCAGAAAGGTTGGGACATAGCAAAATCTTAAGACTCTGAAGTCTAGTTGTCTTTCCACTCTATCATGATGCATTTCCATGGCCCTCCGATGGCCTCTTCACAGAGCACAATCCTTTCCCCCAATTCTAGTTTTTTCTTTGTAAAATTATGAATTAATTCGTCCATCTAGCTATCTATCTAATTATATTTATTGCAGATTAAACTTTCACTTAATTTACTAATTTCCCTTAGAAATGATCTTTTAACCCCTACACATCTGTGTTCACCTAACGTTAAATTACAGAAACAGAAAGCAAGGATTTTCTCTGGGGAGGTCCTTTGTCTTGGAAGCTCTGTTAATAGTGCTATAGACTTCTGCCTTTCCTTGATCCTTGTAAATAATCCCTAGAACCTCCTGTCCCAAAGTCATTTGTGAAACTGATCAGGCCTCTCACCCCAGTAACAATTTTGCAAAACAGTTATTTAATTAGTTAGTTAAATGTTAATGTTAGAAAACGTGAGATAGTCAATGCTCAGAGAATGTAACCAGGAAGAATACAAAATCATACACTGTGAGAGTTGGAAGGGACCTCAAAGGCCAGCTAGTTAACATATATGTAAAAGGAATCCCCATTAATAACTGACAAATGGTTGTCCAGTCTCTGCTTGAAGACCTCCAAGGAGGAAGAACCTATCACCTTTTGGGGCATTTGTACTTTTTTACTCTAATTTTTGGAATTGTTTTCCCAGACACCAAACCTAAATTTTTGCTTTGCAATTTCTACCCAATTTCTTGGTCCTTGGGGACCAAGCAGAATGTCTAATCCCTGTCCATGTAACAACCTCTCATATAGCTATATGAAGATAGCTATCATTTCTCCCCCACCCTCTAATTTTTTTTCCTCCAGGCTAAACATGCCTAGTTCTTTCAACCTATCCTCATATGACATGCTCTTAAGGCCCTTCACCATCTTGGTTGCTCTCCTCTGAACACTATCTAGTTTATCAATGTCCTTAAAATGTGCTGTCCAAAACTGAACAAAACAGTGCTCCAGATGTAGTCTGACCAGGTTAGAAGTACAATAGTTTCCTATTCTTGGTACCTAGACCCTTTCAATGCATCCCAAAATTGCACTAGCTTTTTTGTTGCCACATCACACTACAAACTTAATTTGAGCTTGCAGTTCATTAAAATTCCCAGATATTTTTCAGAGCAACTGTTGTCTGTCCGTGTCTCCACCATCTGTACTTTTAAAGTTTATTTTTTTACCCTCCCCAAGAATAACTTTTTATATCCCTATTGAATTTCTTCTTCTTAGATTCATCCCGAGTCTGTCAAGACATTTTGGGATCCTCACCTCTATTACCCAGTGTATTAACACAGATCCTTGTCATCTGAAATTTGATGAATATGACATCTCTGCCTTTATCCAAGCCATTGATAAAAATGTTCAACAACACAGAACTGAGTACAGATCCCTGGAGTACTCCATAGAAGACCTCCTGACTCATTGGCATTGAGCCATTAAAAACTACTCCCTGAGTCTGACCATCCAACTAGTTTTGAATCCATCTAATTGTGCTATCATTTAGTCCTTCTCTCTCCATCTGCTACATAAAATAATATTAAATATTTTATCAAAAGCTTTTCTAAAAATCTAGGCAAACTACAGCCACAACCCCCAACCCCCATCTACTAGTTTAATAAATCCATCAAAAAAGGAAATGAGTTTAGTTTGGTGTGATTTATTCTTGATGAAGACACACTGGTTCTTCTCAGACACTGCTTCCTTCTCTAAAGGTTTGCCAACCATCTCCTTAATTATCTATTCTAGATTTCCCCAGGAATCAAAATCAAGCTCTCTGATCTATAGGTTTTTCGGCTCTGTTCTCTTGCATCCCTACCCCGCACTTTTTATTTTTGAAAAGTGGTACATTTGCCCTTCTTCGATCTTATTATCCTGTTCCCCGTGTTATTTCAAAGATCAATGACAGCAGATCCTTATGTAAGTATTCTTCAATGCAATAAATTCAAATTACACTGGAAACACTGAGGTGGTGTAATGGGATCAGAGTGCTGGAAGATGTAGGTTTGAATCCTGCCTCAGGCACCTACTAACTGTGTGACCCCAGGCAGGCCAATTAATCTTTCTTGTCCTCAGTTTCATTACCTATAAAATTGAGATAATAATAACACCTACCTCACAAAGTTGTTGTGAGATTAAATGAGGTAATTTATGTAGGGCACTTTGCAAGCCTGAAAATGTTATGTTACCTTTTATTATTCAAAAAAGTTTATTAAGCATCTACTATGTGCAAAGCACTTCACCAGGTGCTAGGAAAACAAAAATAACAGTCTTTATCCTTAAAGAGCTTACATTGCACAAAGGGGAATGCAGTGTGTACACAGATAAACAAGATACAGGATAAAAAGTGATTGGGACAAAAGTTTGGGAAAATTTTAAGAGGAGCAGGTGTTCAGCTTTTTGAGAGGGGAGAGAGAGAGAGACCGAGAGATGGAGAGAGAGAGAGAGAGAGAGAGAGAGAGAGAGAGAGAGAGAGAGAGAGAG
>NW_020948840.1:8055108-8061067 GCF_900497805.2 Vombatus ursinus | reverse complement strand
GTGTGTGGCCTGAAGTCAGGAAGACGTCTTCCTGAGTTCAAATCTGGCCTCACAAACCTACTAGCTGTGTGGCCATGGGCAAGTCATTTAACTCTATTTGCTCTGTTTCTTCATCTGTTAAATGAGCTGGAGAGAGAGAGAAAGGAGAAGGGTCACAAAGGTCCTTTAGGAGGAGATGTCACCTAAGCTGAGTCTTAAAAGAAAAAGTAGAAATGACTGAAGCAAATTCCAGGCATGGGAGACAGCTCTTTTTTATTTTAATTAATGGAAATAGGAGATGATGAATCAAGTTCAAGGAACAGCTACTAATCAAGTTCAGCTGGAATAAAGAATAAATGCAGAGGAGCAACATGAAATAAAGCTCTAAGACTATTGCACAACCAGACTATAGAGGGCCTTAAGTGTCAAGTTTAGGAGGTTTGATTTTATCCTAGAAAAAAATAAGGAAAATCATCATTGAAGATTTTTGGTGAAAGGAATTACATATGGCAACTTTACGAAGTTTAGTTATAGAGGGCAGAGACTGGAAGAAGGGACACTAGTTAGGATGAGTCTATCAGAATATTCCAGGAAAGAGACAAGGAGGGTATGAATGAGGCTAGTTCACATGAACAGTAAGAAAGCTGCAAAAGACGTGGAAATGTTGCTGAATGACTACAAGAATGAGAGGAATAGCTAGCAAAGCCTAGAAGTTTAGAGAGATTAACTTTGCCACACAATTATCTCACTCCCCTGCCCTTCACCCCTATCCCTTGTCATAGAAGAGGTTAAGGGGCAAGTTGGTGCTGACTCAGCAAACTTCAGAATCCTGCTGTTACTTTCCAAGGTCAAAAGAAGAAAACAATAAATATCAGCAAAAAAAGAAGGGATGACAGGAGCAGGATCTACCACTACTGGCTCCTAAAACCTCACCCCATTGCTAGTCAAAGGATGAAATGTGAGGAAAGCAAATGCTGTTTTTTCATTATGAAATAGACTTCTCAGTTGGGTTCTTTTAAGCAACACTAATTTTTCTGTCAAATTTTCTCAAGCTATTTTATGTCTCATAACCATTATCTTATTCCCAGATTTCTCCCATCCACTGCTCAGTTTTTGTTGTATTACATTTTTTTTTTTTGCCTCTCCCATCACCACCACCAACACTTTCAGCCCATTTGGAACATTTCTCTGGCCTTCCATGCATTGATGACACCTCCAATTCCATCTGCAAATTTAATTAATGTGCTTCTTTTCAGTCTTCCAGATCACTGATAATAAGAGACATAAAACCCAACCTACCACTGACTGCTGTGCACATAGATATCACCCACAACTGGACACATTCAATTGTTTCACCTACCTTCCTATCCAAGCTGATTGAAACTGATTTTGCAAGTAAAATTTGCTTCGACGTTGTATCAAATGATTTATGAAGTCCATACAGCTGCACGGTGCCCCATTAATCACAGACACTACAATAATCTATTTGTGTGCAGCGGGCCTCATAAATCGGTGTAAAATAAATTGCACTAGCACGTCACTGGCTTTTGCAACGACACCCAGAGTATTATTTAGGGCATCCTGAGTGTGCTTTGCTGGGTCTAGCCTAGCAAAGAATGATACTTGCGCTATTGCTGACCAATGCACACTGAAGCAATAGAAGCAAAAGCTTAACTGCTTCTGCATGCCTGGTGGGGAGAGAATTTCTCTAGAGCTCAATGCTTAACATTCTTTTGGGGGGATTAGCTGAAAACAAGAGGCAATACCACAGTAGCACAGAAAGAACATGAGGCTTGGAAACAGAATATCTGTGGATAGTCCCAATTCTGCCCCTTACTCACTTTTAGGTGATTACCTAAAATGACCTAGGTGAGTTATTTGCCCTCTACAGGTGTAAGTTTCCTTACCTGTAAAATGAAGTAACTGATAAACTTAAAAGTCTCTTTCCAACCCTAACAGTCGGGGTCTAAGAATATAAGATGTGGCTGATTTAACAAACAAATTTATACAAAATGACAGAATCGCTTTGAGAAAGAGCTCAGAGGACATCTGGATCAACCTGTAATTGAAAAGAATTTATTTCTACAACATTACTCACCATGCATCATCCAGCTGCCACTTAGAGGCTTAGAGTTGTTCATTTTTTTTGACACTTACTAGCTGTGTGATCCTGGGCAAGTCACTTAACCCCATTGCCTGGCAAAACAAACAAAAAAACAAAACAAAAAAAAAAAAGAGTTGTTCATTTTCATATAATGTCTTGAAGCAGAGACTGGATAATCATTTGTCAAACACGTTAAAGTGGGGATTCCTTTAAGACAAGGATTAGACTGGAAGAAGGAAGGAAGGAAGGAAAGGAGGGAGGGAGGGAGGAAAAAACACTTATTAAGCTATGTGCCACGTTTTGTGTTAAATACTGGAAATACAAATACAAAAGGCAAGACAGCCCCTGCCCTCAAGGAGCCTACATTCTAACCAGGAAGACAACACAAATAAGGGAGTGGTGGTGAGGGATAGGTGTCATTCTCTGAGAACTCCAGAGATTGATTGATGTGTCCTTTTCAAGAATGGTAGAGTATTTGATTACTTTTTCTAGAGCTAGAGATGGAAGTGGGAGAGGAGGTGCTAGGAAGTTTTGTGGGTGGTAGCCATGGTATGAAAACGGTCAGAGAGCAGAAAAAGTGGCTCCAGATTGTCCTAGATATGGAGAGTTCTAATCAATCAGGAGCCCAGAGCCCTAGGGTAAGAGCTCAGCAGCTGTGGCAGTGATGGGCAATTCTGTACTTTCTAAAGAAGCCCCTTTCACTTTCTGAGGGCTCTACATATTCAATGTAGCTAAGCTGTCCTGCACAATTTCATTATTGTTCATTTTTAGCTATCAAATCCAGGTCCGGAAAGACTGTTTGTGGTGGCTTTCAGTACTAAGTAACTGGGCAATGGAATTTGATGCCAGGTACAGAATGACTGGGCAGTTGATATAAGCCCCAGACACAGTGATTAGAATTCAGCCACCCAGTGACAAGACAGCATGTGTGGGTGTGGAAGGTGGTAACAATGCTGACATGAAAGTTGACTTGAGACTCTTTTTGAGAACCCAAAACTATGCAGCTGTACCTTTCCCAAACTCTGGAGGCTTGCCCAACTTGTACCCTATGGATGACTCAAAGCACCAAGATGTGACTAGTCTAACTATCCACTGGCAAGAGATACCAGATCTTCTGAGGTGAAGGCTAATCTGGGCTACAAAATAGGACCAGGCTGTGGTCAAGACAAAGCACATAGATGCAGACTAATAGATATAGCTCATGAGAAAAGTGTGGAATAAGGGTTCTTTTCCCATTACTCATGAGATTAATGCAAATTTAGTAGATGTTGAAATTAGACGTTGAATTAGAATTAGATGCCAAAATTTGTTATTTGTCTTACTCTGGGCCTCATTTTCTTTATCTGTAAAATGGGGAGATTGGACTGGTCTCTAAGGCCTTTCTGATTCTAAGAGGGAAAAAAAAATACCTATGATTCAATAAGAAATCTTAAGGCAAAGGAACAGATAGCTATCCTCTCATCAATATTGATCCAAAGCTACTATTAGATCTCTACAGCCTACCTGCTAAACAAAATTTTCAGGCATAATATGTTTAATAATAATATAACATTTAATATAATATGTTAGAAAGACCTAAGTACCCTGGTGGCTTCAGCAATTCTGTGATTCATAGGGCAGTGGGAGAAAAAAATCAGGAACTCTCATCAGAAACTTAGTATAGATCTTGCTGACAAAGGAGTAAAAGTAATAGAAAGGAAGTAAGAGAAAGGAACATCAATAGCCCACTTTGACAATGAAAACACATGCTAGTCCAAGTCCCCTTGGTTATATCTTGACCTTCTAGCTCAGGAATGCCCAACATTTTTGGAACTTCAGCAGCCTATTGTGGTTTGTTTGATTTTGCAACACACCTTGCATTCTCATGTTGGTGCTTGTCTACATGATTTTTCTATTAAATTAATAAAGAAAATGAACCAGATATTTTGGGGGTTGGCAGTGGGGGGTTGGGTTGGTTGGTTTCACTAAACTTCTTGACATAATTACGTAACCAGATCTCAAACTCGGGATTTTGTATGCCTGCCATAGCTCAGCACCCAGGACCTGGATAAATGCTTCATGTTAGAGTCAGCATGTAGTATTGTGGGAGATTGAAAAGCATTAAGGGGAGAGACAGGAGGATCTTTTGTCATTCAATTCAGTTCTGCAAATAGTTGTCAGATGCCTACTATGTGCAAGGCACTATGCTAGACATTGGAGGTCAAAGAGAAAGCATCTTTAAAGACTCCTCTGTCACATAAAAAAGATGTCAAACTAGACATTTCCCCCCCACCAAGCCCCCTCCAACCTCTCCAAAACAGAAATTATGCACCAAAGATAAAGCAATTTTAGCTGTTTTCATGGTTTAGGATGCCCAGAATCCAAAAGAAGGTGACCAAAGGGGTTTAAAAAAAAGAAAAGGTAGCCTCTTCTCTCAAGGAGTTTAGATATGGGGTGGAGTTGGGCTAGAAATGACATATACAAAATAACTTTGATGTAAGGGACAGTGTAATATAAGTGCAAATCATCATAGATTTAGCCCTGAAAGGGATATTAGAGGCCAACTATGTCCAACCCCTTCATTTTAGAGGAGAAGAAACAGATTCAAAGAGGATAAGTGATACCCAAAGTAACATAATTTCTAAGTGTTAGTGTCAGTATTTGAATCCATGTCTTCTGGCTCCAAACCTAGTTCACTTACTATTATATCATGCTGTCATCATTTGGAGGGTTGTAGGAGGGAAAGTTTCAGAAAAGAAGTAAAAGAAAAACAGAGGAAACAGCTCTTTTTGACATTAAAAATAAGTATTTAATAAAATCTCCTTGATAGCACCTGACCTAGTCCTCATAGGAAGGGATAGATTACAACAGCTGTTACATGAGGGCATCAATTCTAGGCAAGCAGGACAGAGTGAGCAAAAGCTTAGAGATGGGAGTGGGCAGGAGAAGAATCAGGGGATGGAATAAGGTCCATTTCATTAGAAAATAAAACATCGAATTAGAAGGCAATTCCCCTTATTTACTGAGTATTTTCAGGATAAATTCAGGAAAGGCAGATTGTACACATTGTGAAGAGTCTTGAACTCCAGAATTAGGAACTTATACTTTCATTTAGTAGGAAATGGGGAGATTCTAGAAAGGTGTGTGCATGTATCTATGTGTCTGTGTGTAAGTTTAATGCTGGAGTGACATCATTAGAGTTATAGACTGGGATTACTAAAGCTGAAGTGTGAATGAGAAACTGGAAGATTGATTAAGGAAGGAATACCAGCGAGGAGGCTATTACAGTAGCCTTGTTGAGGAGGTAATGAGGACCTGAACTGTAGTGGTTGCAATAGAAGTAGAAAAGAAAGGGAAAATGAAAGAGACCTTGCAGGACTTGGCAGCTAATTGTAGGGAATAAGGGAGATGAAAATTCAAAGTCAACTCTGAGGTTAAAGGTACAAGTGACAGGGAGTATGATGATGCCCTCAATGGAAATAGAGAAATTAGGAAAAGGGGTAGATTGGAGGGAAGGGAGAAAGAGTCATTGTTTTTCATTGTGTTGAACTACAGGTGCCGATGGAACATCCAGGTGGTGACATCTCATAGTCATTTGGAAATATCAGATTAGAGTTTTGGTGTGGTGGACATAGGTATTTGGGGGTGGGAGACGTAGATAGATACTTAAGAGGATAAGCAACTAATCAAAGAGACAAATAAGGAAGAATCTAGAGACAAAAAAAGTAACATGAAAGTTGTTAGGTCTGTTCAATGTGTGATGGAATTTCAAAAACCCATTTTATCAGAATAATAAATCATAGACACAGCCCTGACTAGAAAACAGAACTCAAGGCTGCATGAGCAGACACACACACACACACACACACACACACACACACACACACACACACACAC
>NW_020948840.1:7899142-8055098 GCF_900497805.2 Vombatus ursinus | reverse complement strand
CACACACACACACACACACACACACACACACACACACACACACACACTGGTTGCCTAGTTGACTCCTGGCTGATCAGCACCCAAGACACTAGTACCTAAGGAATACTTCTCAGCCCCCAGGACATTTCAACTACACTATTCTGGAATTCTAGAGGCTTACATGGATCTGACTCTCACTCACTATGCAAAACAACCCAAAGGCACCAAAGGAGGGCTAGCCTAATTATCTGCTGTTGAAAGAGATAATAACCCTTCCTAGACAGGGATAATAGCCCTTCCTACTCCTTAACTACCCCAGGGTATGCATGCTGCCTCTGCCCACCCTAGCTATGGCAACAATTACTTATATTGCAGTTCTCCAGGTTCCAATTTCTCCCTCGGGCTTCTGTAATTATAGTGTTAATCAGACTGGAGTGTCAGGGATGCCAAGGGAGGTGAGGGGATCAGGAAAGAAAGGATATTTACCTGTGTCAAATGAGACAATGAGTAGGGGCATAAGGACTTCCCTCCCACAGATAAAGTACAATAAAATAAAGGAGGAGCCATTTGACCCAAAAATAAAGAAGTCATCAGTGACCCTTGAACAAGACAGTTTCAAGAAAGTGATAGGGATTGAAACTATACTATATAAAATCGAGATGGCTAGGTGGTGCAATGGATAGCTCTTTGGATTTAGAGACAAGCTAGATCTTCGCTCAAATCCAGCCTCAAATTATTACTAGCTATGTGACCTTGAGCAAGACGCTTAACCACTCTCAGGATCTGTTTCTTCATCTTTAAATGGGGATTGTAATAGCACCTCCTTCCCTTGTAAGAATAAAATGAGATATTTGTAAGGTGCTTTGCAAACCATAAAATGCTTTACAAATTCTAGCCATTGTTACTATTGAAGTGTCAGTAATAAATGTACAAGACTTTTAGAATAGGAGTTTAAAGATGAGAAAGAAGAAAAAAAAAGATGGCCACTTGAGGGGATGGCAGGTTCAAAAGAGGTTGTTGTGGGTTTGTTTGGAGTTTTTTTTGGTGGGTTTTAGGATGGCGGTGTTTGTAGTTGGGGGGCAAGCAGCACAGAAAGGAGAATTAAAGTTGCATAAGAAAGAGATACTGATGGATGAAGCATCATAGGGAAGGCAGGAAAGAATTGAATCAAAAATTCCTTGCCAACAGAGGAGCTCAGATTTTGACTTGTCAGGGATGGGGTGAAGAGGAGACTGGAGCTTCTTGAGCAAGCATTAATATAGTCATACCTGTGTTTTACAAGCCTCATTTTGACAGTTGTGTAGGGGGTGGGTTGAATAAGAGAGAAATTTGAGGCAGAGACCTATTAGAAGGATATTGCAATAGTCCAGGCAAGAGGTGATGAGGGTATAAAGTGAAATGTTAGAGGAGTTCGGCTTGGCAAGAAAGAGGTTGATCATTTCCTCTGAGAGAGGATTCTTCATAGATTCATAGAAATTTTAGAGTTGGAAAGGACCTTAGAGCCCATCTAGTACTATCCCCCCACTTTAAAAATGAGAAAAAGACCTAGAGAAATTAAGTGCTTTGCCTAATCAGAAACTCCCAAACTTGATATCTTTCAAAAGAGTTGGGGCTTTATGGGTAAATTTAATTGCAAACTGTGGAGTCAAAGGATTCAAATTCAGACCTGGCCTCTGCCACTTACTGCCAGTGTGCCATTGAGCAAATCACTTAACCTCTCTGGCCTTAATTTCTTCCCTTTTAAATGAGGGGGTTGGATTAGAGCTCTAAATCTTCTGAGTTACATCTCATACTACAAAATGACCCTGAACATGTGAGCTATAGTTTCTAGGTATCCGATTCATTCATTGGGTTGAAACATGGTAAACATTTAGGTCAAAGTCTTAGGTTTAGTCTCCTTATGGATTAGTGATCATTTCTAAATTATACAATCACAGCCTATATGTACAATCGCAACAGACAAAGGGGATGGTGAATGGGGTAATCTAAATGTGGGAGGAACAAAATGCATCTAGAGAAATCATTACAAAATTTCTACAAAGCAAAAACAAAGTAATTTAGCAGAGCAGAAAGCATTGATATTTGAAAGGAATAGGAAAGGCTTCCTATAGGAAATGATACCTGAACTGAGCCCCTTGAAGGGAACTAGGGATTTCAAAAGATAAGAGGTGAAAAGGTAGAACATTCTATGTATGGGGGGAGGGGATGTCTGTGAAAAGGCATGAAAATGGAAGATGAAATGCCATGTGTGGAGTTTGATGGGAAGGTCCCCTATGCAGCAGCCAAACCTCTTTGGTAACATGCCAGGTTCTTCAGACAGTGAACGTCTTTTGTTACAGAAGAATCTGGAACTTTTCCCATCTACCTTGTTCCTGTTTGGCTAAATGCTTTATAAGCTTGGGCTCCCCCTTGTAACTTTTCTTGATGATCTCAGAGCAGTAGTGCTTTTTTTTGTTACAGAGCTCATTGGAAAGCAATGTGTATAATGATTGGTTCATGAAACTCAATTTGATGCAGTAACTGGATTTTGAAATAGAAAAGGTTGGGAGAAGGGTAAAGAAGACAGAGGGATTGATTGCCTTATGAAGCTAGACTAAAATAATTATAGGGCTCAGATCTGAAGAATGAATGTAATCCATTCAATTCAAAAACCATTTATTGCCTACTACATAAAAAGCTGATGTTAGGCACCAGAGACCCAAAAATGGGGGAGGAGTGGGAGGGAGGAGTTCTTGACCTCAAGGAACTTGCAGTTTGCAATAGGTAATAAATGGGAGCCATATTCTAAAGGGCTTTAAATGCCAACAGAAGAGTTCAAATTTTGTCCTGAGGTGGGGGAGGGGAGACAGGAGCTTCTTTGAGCAGGGATTAACATAGGCATACCTGGGCTTTACAATGATTATTTTCACAGATGTAAAGGGGATGGAGTGAATAGGGGAGAAATTTGAGGCAGAGATGTATTAGAAGACCATTGCAATAGTTCAGGCAAGAGGTGGTGAGGGCCATTTGAGGGAGGAAAATGGGATTGATGAGAGAGATATTGTGGAGGTAAGACTGACAAGACTTGGCAATTGATGGCTTACAGGGAGTGAGGGAGGATGAAGAGCAGAGGGTAACTCCAAACTTCCAACCTTGGTGATGCTAAGGATGACAGTGTCCCTAACAGAAACAGGAAAATAGGTAGATCGGTAGGTTTGGGGAGAAAGATAATGAGTTCAGTGTAGGATATGTTGAGTTTAATATGCCTACAATGGAAAGCTAAGAGCAAAACGGCTTTGATGGGGAAAGTAATGAATGAATTCAGTGAGTTTCCTCAGAATGTTCAGCATAAATATGTTTGATATGCTAGTGGGAGTTAGGTAGGGAAGCTCCTTAGGCAGATGGAAATGTGGGCCTGGAGCTAAGAGGATAAGTCAAGGAAAGAAATATGAAATTATGGAAGACAGTGAACAAGGACTTTTTTTTACCAAATTTCAGAATACTTGAATGAAGGGATACCCCCTTGAAGCTTAGTACATTAAGCATCAATAAAGGAAAAAATTATGTTATTGAGCAGGTAATAGACATATGGAAGTTATTATCCTAAGAGATAATAACAGGCTTAAAACATAAATGAGATCAAGAAAGTAAATTTATGGAGCATAAATCCACAGTGGGGTGATGAAGGGAAAGTTGACGGATGCCCTTGAGGTCAATGTCATAAAATGAATACAGTCCTGAAATTCAAAGGGAGTCATTGGGAGGCAAGAGGGCCTTCCCAAGGCCACAGTAGCACTAGCTAGGGATAATGGAGGTTTTTAGGGTGAGGAGGAGACCAAAGGCCCTAGAATCAAAAGACATAAGCTTCTAGGAGCAATATCTGGACAATGTTAACTCCACATTATTCTGCATTTTGGCTCCCTAAACTTTGGCAGAATCCCTGGGCCTTGGACTTTCTAATCAATACCTGTTCTTCCATTCATTTTAGCCCTTGGCTATTGGCATCACACAGCCATTCTGGTAACAGACATGACCTGGCCTTTGAAGTATGTGTCCCTGGTTTTAGCGCTTCCTCCATTCCACCCTGGGCCAATTTGCATGTCACTGATGAATATCTGTCACAGAAGAATATGGCGAATGAAAAGACAAGTGAGGAGAGGGAGCAAAAGAAATCCCTCAGAACCTTAAGACTCAAAGTCAGGCACTAAAGAAAGGAAATAACTGAGATGGATTCACCATAAGTTGACCCAGAGTAGAAGATAGAAATTCCTTAGAGTTATTCAAGTAAGAGAGCTCCCTCCTAGGTATAAGAGGAGTGAGATAGGGTGGGAGGGTTGGAGAGGGAAACACAGCAATGCTATGGGACCTGAGTAAATTAGCATAAAGTCTTAAATATCCCAGTGGCATTCTGACTCTGGGACAGAAAGAGCTGAAACTCTCAAAAATCTGTCATGATCTGCTGGGGAGAAGCAGGGAATCAAAGCAGCAAAGAACTGAGGCCTATACTCACCCCGCAGAAGAAGGGGTTATTTGATTCTCTTCACCCTTGCTAGTGGGCCCCACCCAGATGAGAAGACTATATAGAGTAATTTGAAGAGGCAAAGGTCCACTGAAAGAGACAAAGTTTCTTGCTCACTGTGAATTTTTCTTCCTTTGTCATTTGCTATGTTAATAAAAACTGCTTCACATTTGATGCCTTAAGAACCGAGTGCTTAAAAGGGGAATTTGATGACCACCCTTTAGGGACTACCATAAAATAAGATTATCAGATGTTATCTTGGTATGGGCAGATAAGGCCTCATGAGGTGCTAATCCAAGGTATTCCTGGCCCCTTTGTGTCAGAAGAGAACCTCAGATGCAAGACTAATCCTGGAACAAGCCCTATAAAAAGCAGCTTCCATGTTCTGCCACAGTTAGCATCAGAACACTAAAAAAGTACAGATTTTACTCTGCCACAGAATGGCATTCCTTATATCCTTTAGCAGTGTTCCCACGGAAAACAACAGTGGAAATAGAGGCAAAAAATATTATTGTACCCTTCTTTGGTCTTTTGGATGTAAACGAAATGTACATGTTAAGCCTAACCCATCCAATCTCACATATTGGAGTACTTTATTTCAGTGCAAGATCTTGACAGAGCTTATCATGTTCATCTTTTGTCCTACTATTTTGGATTGGAATTCTAGACAAGCAAAGTTGAAAGGTGGTAAACATAGTGGATGATATCATCTACGTTATCTCCCCTTCCTTTGACCCCTGTACTTCCCTTAATCCCGTAAGCAGTCTTCTTATCTCTGCTCTCTTCTTCTCTGTCAAATTACTAGAGAAAATAGTTTATATTTACAACCTCTAGTCCTTTACCACTAACTCACTTCTCAACATCAAGCAATCTGGCTTCTGTCCAGGAGTGTGCTGGAGTCAGCTCTAACCAGCTGGAGAGAGGCAACTGTTAAATTTTCAGTATGAACATTTACAATTTGGAAACTGACAAATGCCACAAATCAGGCTTGGCTTATTCTGCTGATTGTCTGAACTTCAGAAAGTGATGGAGAAAATGTTAATAATGTAGAGTAAACTTAAAGTATATGATGC
Source organism: Vombatus ursinus (assembly GCF_900497805.2). NCBI lineage: Eukaryota > Metazoa > Chordata > Mammalia > Diprotodontia > Vombatidae > Vombatus > Vombatus ursinus. Next base: position 8,049,548 of record NW_020948840.1, on the reverse strand, counting down.
ATATACTTCCCCCCAAAAAAAGGGCTGGTTGTTAAATGTTTACCAGCACACTCCTGCTTCTGTCCCTACCACCCTACTAAAACTATTCTCTTCAAAGTCACCAAATGACCCCTTAATTGTCAAATCTTTTTTCAAGTTGTTTTTGTTTTTTGTTTTTTTCAATTTTCATTCTCCTTGACTTCTCTGAAGCCTTTAACATCCCCTTCTGGTTATTCTCTCCTCCTTTGGCTTTTATGACATTGCTTTTTTCTGATTCTTTCTAGGCTGATCTGTCCTCCCTTTCTTAGTCTTCATTGTTTCATGTTTCTTCTGCCACCCACAAGTATGATTCTTCCCAAAGGACTTGGGTTTTCTTCTTTTCTTTCCCTATACTATCTCCTTTGATGATCTTTAATTGGCTTCAAGTTTACCCTCTAGGCATGGAGCTCTCAAAGTAGTCCCAAAGGACTCCATAGGTCTCAGTTTCCTCATCTGTAAAATAAATGGGTTGAACAAGATGAGTTCTAGCTTTTTCTTAAGTGTTTCAAAGCCAATATTTTTTTCTTTTTTTTTAACATATAAATGTTTGTGAGGCAATGACATGCCAGAATCACCAACCAAGATATGCATATACAGCAGAGGAGTGTGTGTGTGTGTGTGTGTGTGTGTGTGTGTGTGTGAGAGAGAGAGAGAGAGAGAGAGAGAGAGGGAGAGAGAGAGAGAGAATGTGTGTTTATGTTTCCTACCAGGAGTGATGATCCCAGGTCTCACCGGAGGGTAGGCAGAGGAGACAGAATGATCTATGAAAGGTCCTCCAAAAGTTTTCTGAGCCAACTTGAAAAAGCTATAACTCTAGAAATCTGGCACCATCTTTGGGGGAGGAATGATATAGTGGGGAGTTAGGGCAGTGAAGAAGAAATGAGACCAGAAACAGCAGTGAGGACCACAGTGATGAGCAACTGGAAGGTGGCACCACAGAAGTAAGCAACAGAGCGATGGAACATGGAGGGAAGAGAGACCAGTATGTCCAAAACCGAACTTATTAGCTTCCCTCTAAAACCTGCCCTTCCTTCCAACTTTCTCTATTTCTGGTTTTGGCATCACCAAACTTTCAATTAAATTCAATAAACAAAAAGTTATTAAATGTCTAGCTAGGTGCTAGAGAAACAAAGACAAAATGAAATCATCCCCAATTTAAATGCATTTACATCCTTATTAGAAATGAAGATTCATTTTTATATAGCAATGTGAGGCTTACTAAGCATGGTCTAAGCAAGGATGCAACTTGGTATATAGTACAGTTATTAATTTCCATTTTACAGATGAAGAAATTGAGGCTTTTAGAGGTTAAATAACTTGCCCAGTCATTACACAATTAGTAAGTATTACGTGAGGTGAGATTTGAACCACATTTTCCTTTATTGGGGGAGGGGGAGAGGCAATTGGGGTTAAGTGACTTGCTCACAGTCACACAGCTAGTAAATGTCTGAAGTTAGATATGAACTTCGGTCCTCCTGACTCTAGGGCTGGTGCTGTAGCCACTGTGCCACCTAGCTGCCCCATGAACCATACTTTCTTTACTCTCACTCCATCCACGATGCTATGGCACCTCTTCCCTAGTTACTTAAGCTCAGAATCTGAGAGTCATAATGTCTGCTCTTTCTCTTTCATCTCCTGCCTTTCCAGCTAGCCAAGTCCTGTTGATTCTGCTTCCTCTATATCCAGTCTCACCTCTCCACTTCTATTGTAACCTTCATAGTATAGTTCCTTATTACTTCTCTCTTGTACTTTTGGACTCTTTAACTTTTGGTCTCCCTACCTCCAATATTTTTCTTCTCAAATCTATTCTTCACACAGATGCCAAAATAATATTCATAATGCATAGCACTGACCCCATCACATTCCTGTTCAAAAATCTTCAATGGCTCCCTATTCTCTACAGGTTAAAATAAAGACACTTAAGCCTGGTATTTAGCTTCCTCCCCAACACCAACCTACCTTTCCAGTCTTATTTCCCCTTCACATACTCTACATTCCAAACAAACAGGATTGCTAGTTTTTTCCTGCCCTCTCCTGCTCTTGTGCATTTACATAGACCCTCCTCCCACCTGGAATATACTTCTTCCCCATCTCTACTTGTTTAAATCCTTCAGTGCTCAATTCAGGTACTGTTTCCTTTATTAAGCCTCCCTGATACTGTCAGGTGAAAATGATGATTCTTCCCCAAATATTCCTATTGTGCTCTGTTTGCATCTCTCTCTCTCTCTCTCTCTCTCTCTCTCTCTCTCTCTCTCTCTCTCTCTCTCTCTCTCTCTCCCTCTCCTCCCTCCCATCTCTCTCTCTCCCCTTTGTCCTAATTGCATTCTACCTTGTATCATAACTATCTATATATGTCTGATACCCTTTTACTAGACTATAAACTAATGCAGCTAGGGACTGTCATTTTTCAACTTTGCATTTCCAGTTTCTTGACTGAGCTCTGTGGGAGCTGAGCTTATGGGAACCAAATGGTCTAGATCAAGGCCACATGTGGTCGGTCCTCTAGGTCCTCAAGTGTAGCCCTTGGACTGAATCCAAACTTCACAGAACAAATCCTCTTAATAAAAAGATTTGTTCTGTAAAACTTGGACTCAGTCAAAAGGCCACACACACAAAAGGACCTAGGGCCACAAGCTCTCCACCCCTGGCCTAGATCTAAGGCTTAGCAGGGCTCAAGGAAGGGCTTTGGGCCAGAGGATACCTAGCTCCTCAGAGAATTTAAGAAGGGAGGTTTTAAGCATCCCATTAACTCTTTCAACCATTTCTGCTTTTTGATAAGCATTCTTTTCTGGGTAGTAGCTATTTCTTCTCTCATTGGGCTAGGTGTCTTAGGCGGGGCTGCAAAGCAAAATGAAAATGCTAAGGTCTAGCCTATTGGGCAAAGTGAAAGTTCCATGGGGACCTGTATGATGGGACCCACTCCCTCAGTAGTTTGAGGAGTTAACGCTACGGTTTTTGGTCAACCAAGTCATTTCCATGGGCATGAATGCTGTGCCTTGCATGCAGTAGTTGCTTAATGAATGTTTGTTGAATGGATGAATGCATAAATGTTACTCTTTCATTGAATTGTTCATGTGATATCTAAAGACAGCTGTCTTGTTTCCCCCAAGTCTCTTTTCTAGGTGAAAAATTCCCATGTGTCCCTCATATAATATGGTTCACAAACCTTTCAGGATCCTGCTCATTTTCCTCTATCTATCCTCCAATTTGTCAAAGTCCCTCTTAAACTGTGAAGGATACATAATCCTCCAAATGGTATTTACCAATGCTGAGTAACAAACTAATGATATTCCTCTTTTACACTCCCTACTTCTGTCCAAACTTACAATACTTATAGAATCATAACATTTTATACCTTAAACAAGTTACTTCTCCTCTCTGGGTCTCAGTTTCCTCATTTGTGAAATGTAAGGGCAGGACAAGATGAATTCTAGCTTTTTCTTAAAAGTTACAGAGCAAATAGTTTTTCTTTTAAACTTAAAAAATTGTTCTGAGGCAGTGACATGACAGATTCACCAACCAGGATTAGATCTTCTAGTTTTCCTTAGAATAAATTGACATTTCCCTCATATCTGACTCCCTCCAGTTAGCTATTCTGGATCAGCTGAGCATATGGGGAAGGGTTGAGATGAGGATTTTCCTCTTAGAGATCAGTTGGAGAGAATGTGGGAAAAAGGGAAAACAGAGATTGAAGAAGGCCATGGAGAAACATAGAATACTTAATATGAATCCTGAGGCCTGAAATGTAAAAGAAATAATGGGGATGGAATAATAATAGCTGACATTTATAGAATTTGCAAAGTGTTTCACCTTTATTATCTCAGTTAATCTCACAATAACCCTTTGAGGTAGGTAGGACAGATATTACCAATCCCATTTTACAAAAGAAGAAAGTAAGAGAGGTTAAGGGACCTCCCCATGATAAAATACCTAGTAAATTTTCTATCCTGGGATCCCAAGCTAAATATTTTCTCACTTCAGGTTCAGAACTTTTTTTTTCTTTTACTACACCACACGATAATACAAATGGAAAGAAAGAATTAGCATTAAGGATAAATATTCCTAGAGAAGAGGAAGAAATTGTTGAGGGCAGTAAACTCTGCACTCCAGCAACACTGGCCTTTGTTGTTGTTCAGCCATGTCTGACTTTACATGACCCCATTTGGGGTTTTCTTGGCAAAGATATTGGAATGGTTTGCCATTTCCTTTTCCAGTTCATTTTACAGATGAGGAAACTGAGGCAGAATTAAGTGACTTGCCCAGGGTCACATAGCTAGTGTGTAACCTAAGCTGCCCCCACAGACACAGATATAACTAAAGATGATATAGATATAGATATAAATATAGATATAGGGCAGAGATGTGTGATTTCATCTGTGTAGGGAGCTCCCCAGAAAGGAAACTCCCTTTTTACAAATGCAGAGCCATTTATATTTCTTAAATGTTGCCTAAAGTTTTCAAAAAGTGATGTGATTTGTCCAGGGTCACAGAGACAGTAAATGTCAGACCTTAAAGTGATTCATGCCAGCTCCCTCTCATATATACAGTTATCCCTTCCACATAGCAGGGGTTAGGGATGTAGTGCCCCCACAATCTGGAAAAATCCATGTAAATATTTTTGGCCCTCCCTTTATACAAGAGAAGTCTGGTTTTTTTTTCTTCTTCTTTAATAGGGTGTTTACAGTACCTTATTGTTAAATTTGGGTTGATATTATACAATACTTTACATGTATTTTATGCATTTCTGAGTTTCTTAATTTTTTCTGTGTTGTCTGCAGACCTTTTCTGTATTGTTTGCAAGTCTGTGGCTTCCGCAAAACTCTCCAAAAATTCCCATTTAGTTTCTTCGGCTGACCAGTAATATATCAACACCATGATGCAAAAAGTCACAATGTAGAAGGGATTACTGTTTTAGGAGTGGAGCTGCTAAGAAAGTCACAACCTCTGTTTGCTTCAGTGTTCTCATCTATAAAAGGGGGGTAATAATAGCATCTACCTCCCAGGATCATTGTGAGAATCAAATGAGATATTTATAAGCATTTAACACAGCACCCGGCATATAGTAGGTGCTATTTAAATGCTGTTATTATTTTATTATTATGAAACTAAAGGGATGGAAGAGGATTCCATAATCCTTATAGGAACAACGAAAGATTCAGGGCTTTAAAAGTCCCATTTTTCTATTAACTTACAATTCTTTTGGCAATCAATGAGAAATCATAGGAAGAGAGGTGGTTCAGTGCATACCTGGCATCAGAAAGACCTAAGTTCATATACTTAGTAGCTGTGTGACCCTGGAAATAATTAGTAGCTGTGAGACCCTAGACAAAGTACTTAACTGTTTCCTCATCTGTAAAGTGGAGGTAATAATACCCTCTACCTCTCAGAATTGTGAGAACAAAGTAAGTTAATATTTCTAAAGTACTTTGTAATCCTTGAAGTTCTGGATAAATGCTAGCTATTAGTATTAAAGCGATCAGCTAGGAATATCTGAGGATATGGAAAGACCAAAAAAATGAAAAATGAAAAATAAGCGGGTCATGCCATACATTTGAACATCTTTCATCTTTGGGTACAGGTAAGAGGCCAGAAATTACTCCTTGAGGTTGCCTTCCTAAAGGCTTGTACTTGTAAAAAGTTTCCTTGTAAAACATTTCCTCAAATCTACAGAGACAATTCCAAAATGTGAGAAACATTTAATGTGTCAGGGTTGTGCGTGTGTGTGGTTTTTTTTATCAAATCACTTTTGAAAAAGCCAAATGTGTTAAATGTAGCAGATGTGGAAACTGAGACACAACGTGCCAAGGGACACACAACTTGCAAGTGAATAAATAAAAGTAAATATGTATATTTTAGTACTTCAAGGAATCATGATTTTATCTGTTAGGATATTCCCTTCATTTATGTAGTTTGAAACTCTTCTACTCCACAGTACCCCATCTTATCAGGTAGTGTGGGTTATCATTTGTTGGCCAATCCTTTGATGATGAAGCCTTTCTCAATCTGCCTGGGTTTGTCCTCAGATAACAGTTCTATAGTCTAGCCCCTGGGCACACACTTAAAGCCATTCTACCTTTGTAGGCACTGATGACCCCTGTCCTCTACTGGGATTAAAGCCGTAAAGAACATAGCATCAACTCCATGATGCAATTAGGCATTGAAGTAAGACTAGTATAAAAAGTAAATTTCCTCCAATTGAACCCATGTCTTTGGCTTCCAAATCTAGTTTTCTTGCCACAGTACCACTTAACATGCTGGAAAATATGGCTTCATATCAAGAGACAAAAGAAGCTAAAGGTTCATTCACTATATGAAAGGTTTAAGCCTATATATCTCAATTTCTTTTTGAAAAAAAAAAAACAAATCAACTTTATCTATTTATTTCAAAATAGTTCATTGATGCAATTATTTTTATTTCACTGTCATTACCAGATATGGTTTCATCTCTCAATTTTGTCCTCCCTTAAAACAAAGAAAAACAATTATGCAAAACCAATATGGTGACCATGACTGACTAGGCATATAACAGTGTAAACCCAGAGTCCCATAGGATCCTAGAATTCAAGATAGGACTTTAGGCTGAATCTAACAAGATGACATTTAATAGGGATAAATGTAAGGTCTTATTCTTGGAAACAAAAAGTTAACTTTGCAAGTTTAAGATGAGAAAGGCATGACATAGACAGCAATTGTTCCGAAAAAGATCCAGGAGCTGTACTAGATTGAAAGCTCAATGAGTCAACAGTGTTAATTAGTACCCAAAAAGGCTAATATGATCTTGGGCTGCATTAAGATGGGCTTGATTTGCAGGAATAGAGAGGTGATTGTCCCACTGTATTCTGCTTTCCTCAGACCTCATCTGGAGCATCATTGTCTTCACAGGGCTCCATAGTTTATAAAGGACATTGATAATCAACAATAAGTCCAGAGGAGAGCAACCAGAATAGTGAAGGGTCTCAAGTTCATGTCACATAAGGATAAGCTGAAGGAACTGGGTATGTTTAGCCTGGAAAAGTCTCAGCATGAATTTGCTAGCTGTCTTCAAATATTTGAATGGCTGTCACATGGAATAGAGACTAGACTTGTTCTCTTTGACCCCTGAGGGCAGAAACAAGAGAAATAGGTGAAAACTGTAAAGAGAAACATTTAATTTTAATACTAGGGAAAAAAAACCTTACAATTGTTGATTATTGTTGAGTTGCTTCAGCCATGTCTGACTCTCCATGACCTCATTTGGGATTTTCTTGTCAAAGATACTGGAGTAGTTTACCATTTCCTTCTCCAGCTCATTTTGCAGATGAGGAAACTGAAGAGAATAGCATTAAGTGACTTGGCCAGGGTCACACAGCTAGTGAGTGTCTGAGGGCAGATTTGAACTCAGGTCCTCCTGACTCCTATTCACTGTACCACCTAGCTGCCCAGTTAGGCAATCTTGACAATTAGAATTATCTAAAAGTTGTGAAAAGGACTGACCCATGAAGTGGTCAGTTTTTCTTCCTTGGAAGTCTTCAAGTAATGGCTGGATGACCACTTGTCAGGTATATTATAGTGGAGGTCTTTTTGTTTGTTTGTTTTTTATGTATGAGTTGATCTAGCTGGTCTCTGAGTTCTCTTCCCATTCTTAAATCTTGTGATCTTGTCTGTCTCCTTTGGACCACTTTCTTAAGGCCAAGTGGGCTACATCTCCTCTCAGGGTTCCAGGTTCCTTGAGGGGTTTGTGAAGTGTCCCCTCAGTCATGAGCTTAAGTCCCAACCAATGTATTCTTCTCATTTATTAAGGATCAGTTCCCACCATTTGCTAGGGACATCCCAGTTCCATTTAACCACTTAATACTGATTAGCTTTTTAAAGTAATATTTAGTTCAAAGATATAGAAAGAATAAACATGCAAGCAATCCCCATAACACTTCTTAAGCATTATCTCCCCTACTTTCTATGTGTGTGTTGGGGGTGATGGGGTGGGAGAAGGACAAATTAGGTTCATAACTTGGCTTAGTCCCTTTAGAGTATTGTTCCCACAAAGTTTAAGTCCTTTCATTGGGTTGGGAAGATTGTTCCCTGCTCCTTGGGGCATTGATGCCAGGCTGACTGCAGAAGCAACCCTGGATTCTGACTCCTACATTCATGTGGGTTACACTTGACAGAAATCAGAGGCTCCACTCACTGCACTTAGAATAGAAATGAAAATGCCAAGAGCAAAGGCTCTTGGGAACTCTGAACCCATGTGACCTCTTACGGAAGAAGGCCCCAAGGCCTTTTCCATCAGCATAGTAATCTCTCACTGGACACAATAGTGAGGGAGTCACCTTGCTCTCCCAGCTGCAAATGCAACAGAGTGATAGACAAAACTGACTGAAGTCTCTTTTGAACACACTGACAGTTCTAGTTATGCAAAAAGCTCCACCCACCCACATGATTAGTTGGCCAACCAGAACCAGATACAAAATGTCCACATATTTGGCAGTCTTTCTAAGGCACTTCCGTTACGTGTTATCACAACTCTTGCAGAAGTAGCTTCACATGGAGAGATACCATCTGCTCCCTGGTGTCCTACATGTGGCGCTTGCAATCTGAGTAAGCTGATGGGGTCTGCCCACGTGCCAGATCCCCATTACAGAATAATGAAAACTTCTAGGATACATGCCAAGTGATACGGGAATAAATCTTCCCAGAGAGTTCTTTAAATTATCTGACATAAGTAAGAGGAATATCCTTAATTCCTTCTCTCAAGTGAGGAATCAAAGGCCATTTTGAGGTACTTAGGTCCCTCCCCTTTACCCCCTTGGGATTCTACAATGCTAACTCAAATTTTATAGAGAAGGGAGAATAAGCTTTTAATATACATAAAGATCCTAATATGTGAATAAAATCTTTATTTATTAACATAGAAATGCATGATTATGTGTATGCATGTATACATTCTATAGCAAGCAGTGCTGATTCATTTACATTTGTCAGTATAGTATGTGCAGTTTTGGAACTGTAGAAACAAATAATACATAATAAGAAGTGGTTATAGAAACTATAATTCAGACACTGAAATATACTGGGAGTCACAATTTAATAGATCCTACAATATGATTTTAAGAGCACTTAAAAAATCAAACTGAAAGCAAAACAAATAGATGAAAAATGGAATAGATATTTCAACACTTCTATAATAAACTATTTTCTCCAATAAAGACAATGGAGCCACTATATTCCCAATCTACCATTATAGTCCCTGCCATGGTACATACATAATAAGGTAGAAAAGGCAGAATAGAAAACTATGATGGAGAGAGTAGCAAGACCAGATCATGTAGACACAGAGGAGGTTCATGCTAGCGGTAACACAGTTTTGAAGAAGCTGAGGGATGCATTTTTGAGATGTCTCAAAGAAACAAATCTACTGAATGATTGAAGGAGAAGCAGAAGGGACAGGGTGGGGAACATAAGTTAGTACAGAAAAAAAAAAGCCAAGTAAGAAAATATGAATAATGATCTATCTAAATGCTTACTTTTTCACCTCAGTAGGTGTTTCTATGATTGAGCTAGGCCCTCCCTGAAAATAAGAGAGAAAAAAAGTTAGGATTTTGAAAAAAAATTCTAGAGCAGACTACATCGTTTCAATCCCATAATCATATTCACCTATAAAAGGGCAGAGGTACAAGATCCCATCCCAACAGTGTTTCTTGTTTGTTTAGTGTGTTTAAAAAAAATTGATAACAGTAGGCCAAAAATAGTCTTAAAAGTTCTTCTCTAACAAGTTTTCTTTCATATATTTGTTAATACTAAGTAAGATTCCTTGATGGATAACAAATATGTGTATACATATATATGTATATATGTGTGTGCATATATCCTTATATGTACTTCTGTGCACACACACATATAACTGGCCAATCAGTGAGAGTCAAAGTAATTTGCGTTTAAGGGCATAGTCAACTAGCTCCATTTGAATCCCAGTGGGTTTTATCAAGCCTGGTTTACCAGAGCTATATTTCAAGAAATCATAAATGAAAACAACATGAGACAAAAGAGTTAATTGTCCCAGTTTTATGGCAGGGAGGAATGATAGAATAAATAGAGGAAGGAAAAAAATCTAGCCCCCAAACCCCAAGATATCTTGTGAAGTATAAGGGATCAAAAGTTATATTTCTTTGGGCAGAGTACCCACAGGTAAGGATATTACTCCCCATGTGGACAGAGGGAGAAGAGGAAGAGGAGGAGGAGGAAGAGGAGGAGGAGGAGGGAGGAAATAGCAGCATTGCCCAACTGGAGCTAGCCTATGACCTATGTCTTGCCATTGGACTTCAATGACACTGGAGGAGAGATTGAGGCTGATGACTTTGTACATCCCTGCCTCCCTTAAATCCAATGCACTTGCAAGCCAAGACATCACTCTCCCGATGTTATTGGTCCTCTTTAACTACAAAGGATGAACAAATATGTATGTGTGTGTATGTATATATGTGTGTGTATATATACATTCATATATATATACACATACACATATGTGCATTGTGTATATCTATATGTTCATATCTGTGTATATATATATATACACGCATGCACACATACATACACACATATCTCCTCTGATCATTATGAAGGCATAAGGAAAGGGAATGAACCTGTGATTTCATTGGTACAGGGTACTCCTAGATAAGGATACTTCCTCTGTAACTTAGAGTCTAGGAAATTTGCCTAGAGCACTGATAGAGTTAATGACTTGCCCAGCCACAGTCAGTATGAATGATGGTGGAAATTGAACCTAGGTCTTCCAGATTTCAGGTCAGGCTCCCTATCCACTATACCAAACTGCATAAAACAGGGAGATGTATGCTCTCCAAAGGCATTTGCATCTGATGTCCTGCACATAATCTGCATTCCCTACAGATGGTGAGCTTCTTCATATGCTTTTGTTTGCAGATGACATTGTGCCGATTGTTTCAATCCTAAGAACAATACTAAGCCTCCTAAATCAGACTCACAAGAACACAAAAGAATGAAGCCTAACAATACACACAGGAAAACAAACAAATAGATAAAGGATGCCTATTGTTCAGATTAGAATGAGAAATTGGGTGAGCAACCCATTGAACTGGTCCATCAGTACATATGTCTTGGAAAAACACCACAGGTGAGCAATGAAATGGATCTAGGATGAAAGAAAAGAGAAGTCATCAAAGTGTGGGACTCCCTCAAAGTGAGGGACTCTTTCAGAGAGTCTATGAGGTAAATACAATTTTTTAAATTACAATACTGATGTTTTAATGTTTGATATAGCAAATGTCAACAGACATAACCCACATAAACAAAAGCCTGTTGGGATTCTCAATAATTTTTAAAAATGTAAAGGGGTCGTGAGGCTAAAAAAATGAGAACCACGGAAACAGAAGAAAGCAAATGAACTAAATTACATTTAGGAAATTGTTCTGCATCTCATTGACCCCAAACTTCTCCTTAAAAGAGAGATATATCTTAAAACAAAACAAAAAACTAAAAAAAAATATTTTAGAATGAAAGCTATAGCTGCATAATGGATAACGAGCTGGCTTTGAGGCCAGAAAGACCTAGGTTCAAGTCTGCTTCTGATACTAGTGGCTGGGCAAGTCACTTAACCTCTCAGTACTTAAGGAAGCTCTCCAAATCTATAAATTGTAGAGAAAGTGTCAATTTCCATTGGTACAAGGAGGTTCTCTGTCCAGGATTTCCCCCAACCAGTAAAATGGTAGGTACATCCTCATTCCCTGTTCCGAGATAATGGTATACCACAATCACTGAAGAATAAAAATTGCAGGTCACCCAAAGGACAGTACAGAGGCATATGGTACTCATGAGTGGGCTGTAATGTATCAGTACTGATGAGTTTCAACACAAAAAAGATTTCATCCAAAAATGCAAGACTGAAAAAGGAAGTTAGCTAGTCACATAGAGAGAACAAGAAAAACAAATGGACATCTCTATGGCTGCATTGCTACCTACATAATGTTAAGAGACCTAGAGGAAGGTTCCATTTGGTGGAGCCTCTATAAGAGGTTTATCGAAATGGATGAATGAAAGTCACAAAGGATGAAAAGTGGTGTGTGGGTTGCAATTGGCACTGTTTGAGGGAGTACCCTCTTTGGTGAGTAAAGATGAAGTAAGTAGACTTCGGCTAAACTTAATTTCATTTTTTACTTCAAATGTCTAGATCTAATTCAGAAGCTCAATTCAATCAACTTCCTCTTTCATCTCTTACTTTAGAGGTTTGAAAAATTGCAGCACTTTGGTTCTGATAAAGATAAAAAGTGCCACTGAAGCCCTTATCCAGAGAGTAGTCTGTAGGTGGCTTTTTTAGGAAGGGGGGGGGGAGAAAAGCTGATCAGTACACTTGATTATTTCTTTCTGGCTTCTGGGTAAAGCAGGGGGTAGAGCAATGGATAGAATGGATAGAGTCATGAAGACCTAAATTCAAATCCTGCCTCGGATACTTAGTAGAGGTGTGAACCTGGGCAAGTCAATTAATCTCCGCCTGCCTCAGTTTCCTTTTCTATAAAGTGGGGGTAACAGTCGTAATACATCAAATACATATTTATTAAGCACCTGTTATGTGTAAAGCACTATGCTAAGTGCTAGAGATACAAAAAGAGACAACAGACAGTTAGAAGAAATATGCGCAAACAAGCTATATACAGGATACATAGAAAAAAATTAAGAGGGGGAAGTCACTAGAATTAAGAAGGGCTAGAAAAGGCTTTCTGCAGAAGATGGAGTTTTAGCTGAGACTTAAAGGAAGACAGAACAGGCAGTAGGTAAGGATGAGAAGAAAAAGAATATTCCAAGCATGGGGGAATGGCTAGAGAAAATACCTGAAGATGAGACATGGAGTGTTGTGTTTGAGGAGTAGCCAGAAGGCTAGCTTCACTGGAATGAAGAGTACTAATTGGGAGGCAGGGGAAGGGTGGAGAGAAAGATGTAAAAAGACTGGAAAGTGGTGGTGGTGGTGGTGATGATGATGTGTGTGTGTATGTGGTTATAAAGGGCTCAAAGAGAGTATTTTATTTTTGATCATGGAGGCAAGAGGAAGCTATTGGAATTTATTAATATGGGGGGAGGGTTTGTAGCTCAAACCTGAACTTTAGGAAAATCACTTTGGTGGTTGAATGGGGGATGGATTGGAGTGGGGAGAGACTTGAGGCAGGTAAACTTACCAGTAGGCTATTGCAGTAATCAAGGCATGAGGTAATGAAGGCCTGCACTAGAGTAGTAGCAGTGTCAGAGGAGTGAAAAGGGCTTATTAAAGAGATGTTACAAAGGTGAAGTTGATGGGCCCAGGCAACAACTTGAATATGAGAGGTGAGATATTAAAGAATCCAGGATGACTCCTAGTTTGCAAGCCTGAGGGACTGGGAGGACAATGTGACCCTCTACAGTAACCGGGAAGTTAGGAGAAAAGGAGGGTTTAGAAGGAAAAGTAGTGAGTTCAGTTTTGAACATGTCGAATTTAAGATGTCTACTAGACATCCAGTTTAAGATATCTGAAAAGCTGTTGGAGATGCAAAAATTGGAGATCTGCAGAGAAGTTGGGGCAAGACAGATAGATCTGAGAACTGTTAGCATAGAGATGGCAATTAAATCCATGGGAGCTGATGAGATCACCAAAGGAAGTAGTAGAGAGGGAGAAGAGAAGAGAAGAGAAGAGAGCCCAACATACAGCCTAGTGGAACATTTAACATTAGACAGTGTGATCTGGATGAGGGTCCAGCAAAGGAGACTGAAAAAGAATAGGTAAGTAGAAGGAGAACCAGGAGAGAGTAGTATCCTAAAAACCTAGAGGGAAGAGTGTATCAAGGAGGAGAAGGTGATCAATAGCATCAAAAGGTACAGAGAGGTCAAGGAGAATGAGGGTTGAGAAAAGGCCACTGGATTCGGTAACAAAGAGCTCATTGATAACTTTGGAGAGCACAAAGTGGAGGTGCCTATTGTAGGTGATCTTTACAAGAAGTTTAGCTACAAAGGGCAGAAAAGATGTAGGATGATAGTTAGGATGGGAGGCTCAAGTAAGGTTTTTTTCAGGATGGGGGAGCTGTGCATGTTTGTAGGTAGTAGGAAATGAGCCAGTCAACAGGGAGAGATTGAAAATAAGTGATAGAGTAGGGATGACAGAGGGGATAATCTATTGAAAGAGACAGGGTGGAATAGGATCATGAGCAAGTAGAGGGTTTAGCCAGGGTAAGGAGTAAAGCCACCCCATCATCTGAAAAAGGGGTGGAGGAGATGGTAATAGAAGGCTTATGAATGTTATAAAATGAGGAAGAGGGGAGAAGAGCTCATTGCAAATGTCCTGAATTTTTTTCTCTAAATATGAATCAAACTTCTCAGCTGAGAGAATTTTTCTTAAAAAATATGTTTATATATGTATATATATACATACATATAAGTATGTATATATGTATGTGTGTATATATATTTATACACATATATACATACATATATATATATATAAAAAATACTCTTTAAAAGGCAGTTTGACTACTGTGGTGAATTATAAGATTAACTTTCCCCTCCATGATCTACAGTTTAGCACAGTGCTTGGCACATAATGGATGCTAATAAATGTTTATTGACTGACTAGCTGGCTAGGAGATTCAAATGTTACATCTTTTAATGTTCAAAAGAAAAAAATGCATGCACAGAAATTTTGAAAGTTAGAAGAGCTCAATAAGTAAAAGATTTTTAGAAATATTCTTAGCTCAGTGTTAAATACCATGCAATTAACAGCTTTCTAGTTCAGTTTTTGGCCACTAGGTGGCGCAGTGGATAGAGTGCTGGGTCAGGAAGACTCCTTCCAGAGTTCAAATATGACCTCAGACACTTACTAGTTGTGTAACCCTGGGCAAGTCACTAACCCTCGTTTGCCTCAGTTTCCTCATCTGTAAAATGAGCTAGAGAAAGAAATGGCAAACTACTCCAGTATCTTTGCCAGGAAAACCCCAAATGGAGTCACAAAGAGTCAGACATAATTGAAAAAAACAACAAAAAATAAAAATACAATTCAATGATAAACATGATAGGAATATTATATAGCAGGTGGATACAGAGGGCAAGATTTCAATTCAATACTTGGGAACAATAATAACAACTGATATTGATGTAGCACTTAAAGGTTTTACAAAGTACTTTATCTACATTCTTTCATTTGATTCTCACACAGTATCATTAAGTAGTTAAGAGAGACAGATACAGTTAGACAGAAAAACATAAGCCTGAAAAACGTGTGTGTGCGTGTGTGTGTGTTCACGAGCGCGCACGTGTGCTCACACATATGAACCACTCTTTGAAATGTTCTCTTTCCACTGTAATATATGTATCCCATCTTACTTGGCAATTATCTGAGGTAGGTGAAAATCTACTGTTTGGAACTATATACATCTTTAATAGCAATTTTTTTTTCCAATTTCAGAGTAAAGAAAAAAATACAAGGTCCTGGATCAGGTGAATATAGTAATTGAAACTGAAACTGAAGACTGAGTCAAGAAGGAGCAACCTAACTGTAATATTAATACTATGTCCCCTCACCCTGTTTTCTTAATTGTAAAGCAAACCAGAGAACTATATTTTGATTTCTAGTCCTTTTCCTTCTCAGTCTCACCAGGTGCTACAACCCACAGTATCATTTCCTCTCTAAGTACAACTTCCAGGGATACAATCAGTTTTCTTTCTTCCAATCTTCCAATATATTGGATCTTCTGGTTTCTCTGACATGGAAGACACACACCTTGTTATCTTATATATTTTATTTTATGCATTTAAAAACATTATTCTGAGAAAGGATCCATAGGCTTTATCAGACTGCCCAAAGGGTCTAAGACACAAAAAAAAACTTAAGAACCCTTGGTATAGAGGGAGTTGTATAAAGTTGTACAGTATCATATATTCCCAAATCATAATTGGTTCTGTCACATTATGTATACATACACATATGCATATGTATGTGTGTATAATATATAAATTCATGTACAGTGTTTTAAAGTTTACAAAGTACTTTCCCCCCCCATAACAATACAATGACACAAGTAATATAAGTATTATTACCACCATTTTAGAGTTGAAGAAATGAGCTCAGAGAGATAAGGGCACTTTTTTCATGGTCACAGATCTAGGAAATTAGTGGAACTGGGTTTCAGATCTAGGTCTCCTAACTTCAAGTGCAGGCAGAACTCTTTCCACAAACTGTGTTATCGCATATCTAAGCCTTGGATTCTCTCCTCATATCCTTTAGCAGTTTCTAAATTAAAATCTGGACAGATTGTTCCCAGTTCATGTGCAGGACCAGACAGCAGCATGTCTCTTCCCATGTTGTCTCTGTTTTTGAAATGAGACAATTTCCAACTAGCACCATTTGGCCTCTAGAGGGAAGTCCTTTTCGACTTAGGCCAGTCTCACCCTTTTGGATTCCAGCCATGTTGTACTCACTCTGCAGTTGATCACCTCCTCTGTGCTCCTGGGATTCCCTTTGGCTCCCAGCCCCTGGAAAAGTTATTTTTCTGTTTGGGCCTCAATATACCCTATTGGCTTCAGGCCAGAGGCACTGACGTTGCATATGTCTCCTTCACCCCTTATAGGGTTTCTCCTTGTTCCTGGCTTCAGGAAATCCTATTCTCTGCTCCCTGTTTTCTTCCTGGCCCAAACAAAAGGTCCTGCACTCTCTCTCAGTGAATGTTGATTCTTCTGTTCTGAACTGTCTTAAGCATATTCTCTAGCCAGCTCTTAGGGCTGGCTCTAATTCCTATTCAAAGTCAGGCTTCCTTGCCTATTGTTTATCAAGCATCCAGGCTTGAAGCCCTGAAGCCTTGCCAAGATAATAGCCATCATATTGTCCCTTGGTATGTGGTCTATCTCAAGGACCACAGACTTAGAGCTAGAAAGGACCTTAGAGGTCATCTTGTCCAACCCTATTGTTTTACATGTGAGAAACCTGTGGTCAAGATAGTGTGACTTGTTCAAGGTCACATAGGTATTAAATTTTAGGATTTGGACCCTCTGACTTAAAGTCTCTACTGCTCTATTCTCCTCTTTCCACTTTTCATTCATGGTATCTTAGCTCTCTGACAATCCCAGGAAAATTAATTCTTATTCTGCTGTTCTGAAAATTGGCAGGCTTCCTTGGTTCTATCAGGGAAGGTTCAGTACCTACAAGGTTGTTGTTGTTGTTTAGTCTTTTCCGACTTTTGTGACCCCATTTGGAGTTTTTTGGCAAATATACTGGAGTGGTTTGCCATGTCCTTCTTCAGTTCATTTTACAGATGAGGAAACGAGTGAACAGGGTTAAAGTGACTTGCACAGTTAGTAAGTGTCTGAGGCCAAATTTGATTCCAGGTCCAGTGCTCTAACCACTTTGCCACCTAATTTACAGTATAGATTATTGTATAGATTTTTTTCTTTTCATGTCTTTCCCTGACTTGATTGTAACTTTGCCTAGTTGTTGCCTCTGCCTTTAGATGATACCCACTGAGAACTGCAGGGAAAATGTATATTTATGGCTCCATCTACTTCCCAAGATGCAAATGAGCTTACCTACTCAAACCTCTTCAGTGAGTCTTTACAACATCACCTGCTTACATTTTTACTCATTGAAGTGTAATACTGATTACTTTCACCACAGAGCCAAGATGACAAACCCAATTCTTTGATGGTTTATATGAAAATCTGTGAACTCTGTACAGGTGAATGATCATAATTCATGAAAAAGCCAATCAATCATATTCTACAAGGT
This sequence comes from Vombatus ursinus, assembly GCF_900497805.2. Lineage (NCBI taxonomy): Eukaryota > Metazoa > Chordata > Mammalia > Diprotodontia > Vombatidae > Vombatus > Vombatus ursinus. The sequence goes on along the minus strand of NW_020948840.1, from coordinate 8,031,787 downwards.
GAGGATTTTTCTTCTTTAGTTTTGCTAATAGTGGTTCTCTTGGCAATTGGAATTATGTTCTCCAGAGAGGCCTTGGACTCACAAAATCTTAAGACCTGGAAGGGACCTGAGAGATGTCATCTACTCCATTCTCCCACCTAATGTGGGAATCTCCTATTTCTGGCAGGTAGATCACCCAGTCTCTGCTTAAACACTTTTCTCTCATTCTCTCTTTTACTACTTTCCAAGGCATCCCATCTCATTTTTCAATACCTCTTCATGTCAGAAGTCTAACTGACCCTCTGGGCAAGCTTGCCATTCAGCCCTTCCCCAGAATACCAGACCTAAGCAAGACAGGCATTTTGCCATCTGTCCTCCTTCCCTCCTCCCATGGCTTCCAGTTTTTTACCACCTAGGGAACAATAATAAAATGAGTATTACCATTACTATTGGGAAGAGTGTGATAATTTACTCTCCTAGGGCTTCATTTAGAATCTCTGTAACTGTTTAGATCTAAGCTCCCTTCCTTGGCCACCACTCCACAAATGTCTCACCTCCTGCAAACTCCTTGAAGTTAGTGCTTGTTTCCCTTTTATATCTGTTGCCCAGTATCTAGCCAAGAGCCTGTCATGTAAAAAGTGTTTAATGAATGCTTGCTGTTTTATTATTGATTAATTCAGGGGTTATAAATGACTGTGATTTTGTGTAACTTCTTCCCCTGGCCCTTGTAGTAGAAAACTTGGCATCTAATGTTGGTGCCTCCATGGTCATTTCACTGGCAACTCTGAGATAGTAGTTCTGGATTGTGGTGGTTAAACCACAAATCTTCTTAAGATTCAACTTGGTCCCCAGACAGATCTCAAAAGGAGTCTTTGTTTCTTTCCTCTACAATTTTACTCTGTTTTGTTGCTGCTCTACTGTCATGATTCAGTATCTTCTTGGACAGCACTTTCCTGTAGCTTAAATCTCCATGGATAATAAGTGAATCACTTCATAACTAATGATCCTAGAAACAGATTTTTTCCCCCTAAGTTGATTGGAAAGTCTTCCCCCCCCAGGCCATTCATTTGATTGACTCCATTCAGATCATAATGTGGATTGATTCCTGAGAAAATCTTCTATGTAAATAATCTTGGTGAATGTACTTTTCATTTCAAATGTTTTTTCTTGAAAGCAGGGACTTTATTCAATCATTCACTTCTATCTACACTATCTATCCATCCATCCATCTATCTATCTATCTATCTATATCTATCTATCTATCTATACCAGTGTGACCCTAGAACCTAGCACACTGCCTCGAACATAATAGAAGCTTAACAGATGAATGAATGAATGAATGAATGAATGAATTCTATATATGATGGATCACACAGGGCATCACATACCTTAATTTAATTCCTAAATTTCATGTTAGAAACCATTTCACTCTATGAGCTTTGTAAAGAAACTGACAACAATGTCTGATGGCATATTAAAATGGTGTGAGACATGTAGTAGCATGTTAAAGCTTTTAGTAAAACTGTAACTGGCCTTGCTTAAGAAGAAAAAAAATAGTCCTATTATTTTGGGGTCGTTCTTTCCTGAGAATATTGCAAGTCAGCAGAAACATAGAACTGTATAGGAACAGGGCAGTACAAATTCAACTCTAGCTAAAACACCCAACATTTCTACTCCTGCATAATATTTACCTAGACGGTTTTAATCACTTGGATCACCAGCTGATTAGCCCTAGAGCCCTCATGCTTCAGGAGACTCCATTACATAACACCTTTTCAAAGCATATTTTAATGCCCAATAGAAGATGGTTTCTGAATACGTTGTCCAGGGTTGAGGTGGAATCGCCTTCCTTCCTCACCCCCTGCCTCCTTGAGTTTCACAGACGCATCCCAGTCTCATACTGGAAGACTGTAGCAGCGACTGGTGGTCAGGCCCTGTTGGTTTTACACAGTGTAGGCAGCGGTAGTCCCCCACTCCCTGAGGTCTGTGTCCGTTGTCACCCACAACCCCCCCACACACACATTCTTGCCACCACGTATCCAGACCCGGTGCAGTTTCTGCATTTGAAAGTGTCTCAGTCGGGCTTCCAGGCCACTGCTGGGAGAGAGCAGACAGTCGTGGTGTTGGAGTCACCACCGCCGAGGTTTGGGACACCAGAACTCAGCCTCTTCTGATTTGAGCACCCACGCGCCAGTCTCTCCGAAGCTAGGGGGTGGCTTGGTACCCCTAGGGCTCAGCCTGAGCGAGCCTGAGGCAGATCTCAGTCCCAGTCCTCGGTGTTGCTTCCAGGAGAAGGAGAGGCGGGCTGGCTGAAAGCGCAGCGGGGCCGGCTTCGGGTGGAAAGAGGCGTGAGGGAGGAGGCGGCAAGTGAAGAGAGGAAGGAATAGGGTAGACTGGGAAGGGAGGGAGGAGGGGGTAGAGAGGGGAAGGCGAGGGGGCGTGGGGGGGGCAGCCAATGAGAGGCGCGCGGAGCCGGTGGGGGCGAGGTCTGTGGGATGATGTAGGGATGGGGGAGGGCGAAGCCGGAGCGGCGGATCCGGGAGAGCCATAAACAAGCGGCCGGAGGAGACGGAAAGGAGGGAGGCGAGCTGGGGCGCGCAGAGCGGACTGGGCGGCGCACACCGCGAACCTTCAGCCTGCGCCACCGCTCCCGCCCGGCTGCGGAGGCGGGGACCCTGGGAGCCCGTTGCAGGGGGGACTGTTGCTACTGCTGCCGCCGTCGCCGCCTGTGCTTCTGCTGCTGCTCTTGCGGGGGCCACCACAGCTCTCGGAGCAGGAGGAGGAGCCGCCACCTCCGCCCAGCCGCGGGGCTGGAGCCCAGCGCGGCCGCCGCTGCCTCCGCCAGAAGTTTGGGTTGAACCGGAGCTGCCGAGAGGAAACTTTTTTTTCCTCTTTCTTTCTCTCTCTCTCTCTCTCTTTTTCTTTCTCCCTCCCTCCTGGGAGGAGGAGGAGGGGAAGCTACCGCTGCGGCTGCAGGCGCCAACGCTAGTGGGATTGGGGTCCGCGCGGGCCGAAGGGGGAGTGGGGGGACTTGCCCCGGCTGGGGAGTAGCGCACCGGGGGGAGCCGGAGGGGGCGGCGGCCACCGTGGGCTCCGGCTGGGCGCCCGCCGGGGCGAGTGTGCCCGGAGGAGGGAAGGGCGCCCGCTCCACTCCCGGCCCGGCTGCGAGGAGGAGGCGGCGGCGCTAGAGGAGGATGTACTTGGTGGTGGGGGGCAGGGGGCTGGCCGGCTGCGGGCACCTCCTGGTCGCTCTGCTGGGGCCGCTGCTGCTGCCGCTGCTGCTGGCGCGCTCGGGCACCCGGGCACTGGTGTGCCTGCCCTGCGACGAGTCCAAGTGCGAAGAGCCCAAGAACTGCCCGGGCAGCATCGTGCAGGGGATCTGCGGCTGCTGTTATATGTGCGCCCGGCAGAGGAACGAGAGCTGCGGCGGCGTGTACGGGCTCCACGGAGCCTGCGACCGGGGGCTCCGCTGTGTCATCCGCCCGCCGCTCAATGGCGACTCCATCACCGAGTACGAAGTCGGCGTTTGCGAAGGTACTGTGAGCGCGCCCTCCTCCCACCTTTCACTCTCCCCCTCCTCCGGCCGAGGCCCAGCTCCAGCCCTCGTACCCTCCATCCTTCCCACCCCCACCCCCTAAACCTCGGCGCGCACTCACTCTGCTAAACAAAGTTTAGCTGAGACTTTATCCGAGGCAAGAAGGGGCCAGAGGAGGGAGGCAAGGCGGCCGCCGCCCCCAGGAGAGCCACCGCCTCCTTTCTCTTCCTTGTCCCCTTTGCTAGCTGCAGTCGTTTTTTTGGGGGGGGAGTAGTGTGGGGCGGTGTTTCCCCCCCACACACACACCCTCCTGTCGCCCTTAGGGGTGTTGGTTGGGGTGTGTGTGCCTGTGTATGTTGGGGAGGGAGAGTATCCTCGTTTTTCCGTAGATTAAATAGCCTGGTCCTGTGCGGGGTGGTGCAGACTCTAGTCCTGGAGGCTGCTGCGCCTTCTTCGGGGGGCACTGCAGAGGCTGCCCGAGGGCTGCTCCGTGGGGGGAAGTCCCGGCCTTGATCCCTACCTCCTTCTCTCCTTCCTTCCCCTCCTTCCTCCCCGGCCCTCCCTCCTGATACTGCAGTGTGAAACAACGTTCAGAATACCGTACGAGAAAGTCTCTTCTCTGTTGATGGAGCTCCCTCTCCTTGTGTGTGCCTCTCTTCCTCCCCTTTCCTCCTCCCTACGCATATAAATCAATTTCAGCTCCCGAATATGTCAGCGCTGGGGAAGTTGCATACTGTAGTTACTCATTTATTTGCCTATTGAAAACGGTCAAAGGCTTCTCTTTCTCCTCGAGAAAAGGAGTCCGAGGAGCCCGAATGGGGGAGCTGCTGGTTGCTGGGGGCCCCTTATTTGCTGTTGGTTTCAAGATGAGATAACTGCTGCCTTTTTGATCCTGGAGCTGGTACTTTTTTTTTTTTTTTGACAGCAGTGGTTGTTCTGCCCCTGTTTCAGCAGCATTTTGTGTATTAGACTGCTCCCAACCCACCCATACCCCATCTAGGTTTAGACTGACATAGGTAGCCCTCGATGAGAAGAGCAGTAGCGTTCTTAGTTTGGCGAGCTACTGTTGGTGGATGTCAGCCTAAATTCCGGCTTCCTTGCCTTTCCCTCCCAAGGTTGACCACACGGCCCAGGAGGGGGAGGAGTGGGGGAAAGGGAGAGAGATAAAGTTAATTTTATTTGGCTATGCAGCACGACTTAGAGAAGTTCAAGTAGACGCCAGGGGAAAGAGGAATCCCCTTTGAGCTGTAGATGGTGATGCTATTTGGTACGGTTTTGCTGAATAAGTCATAAAGTCAGACTCACTCCCTGCCAATGGAAGACTGGGAAAAGGGTGGGGGGAATGGAATGGGAGGGGAAGAGGGAAAACTGCCCCTCTTTCTGTCACTTTCCTCCATAGCTCATTTAAGAGGTAGTGAGGGAAGAATCATTTCAGTGGGTTTTAAAAAATTGGTTATAGTTCCAGAGTTTCAGGTTACCTTTAGTGTTCAGGTATGGTTTGTCAAATTTTAAAGCAAAAATAGTTATAGTGACAGATTTATACGGTCATTTTCCCCTTTATTTGGGAATAAATTATGTGTAGATACATGTTACTTGTCTTTGTTTTTAAAAGTCTGGACAATTCAGGAAAGTCAGAAAGAATCTTCTGGTTTGTAAGTTACTAGCAGTAGTGATGATAGGAAACTCTTTTTAAAGGAGGCCATGCTTCAGAATTGGTAAAGAACAAGAGTAGAGGAGACAGTGTTGCCCTTATGACAGTGACTTAGCTCAGGTTGCTTCTGTTTACTTTATGTGTACCACCATGGAATGCAACATTTAGGATCAGTTTCTGACATGAGCAAAGTTTTTACTTCTAAGGAAAGTACAGATCTTTTGAAAAAGTGTTAATTTGTTGTTACCCAGAATGTATATTTGACTTGATCCAGCTTTATCGATTTGTCTCCAGAGAAAATACAAAGTTAGAAAATTGTGGCTGCACAAGAAAATTGCTTTGGTCTCAGGGAAGGATTTTTTGCTTTGGCTTTAATTTTTCACAGGTACTTGAGATCTAGTTCTAACTTAGTTTTGTTTCTTCTCACCAAAATCTGGTGAAGGAAGGGAAGAGCACAGTGAATCTTTAGAGTAATCAAATGTTTTGGCCACATTTTTTACCATGTCACAGTATGGAGTTCTTTTGGCAGTTCCTGGTGAGCATTTCATTCCTCTGAAGTGATGAAATTTCTACATAGCTTCATTTCCACTGGTTAACACCCCATGCATTTGGTATTCCCATGGAAAATACTTAGAAGAGTTGCTTGACATGATTAGATTTCAATTATTGTTCTGTAGCAGTGGATTTAATTCTAGCAGATTTGTTTTCGGCTACCAAAAGGTAACTCTTCAGAGCTTTCTTAGAATTTTAAAAGTAGCAAGACGTTTTTTGTTTCCAAATCTAAGAAACTGAAAGTTTATAAAGACACAGATTCAGGTTATATATGATTTAGTCAGTCTGTCAAGGATGATAGTGGCAGTTGATCATATTGGTTCTAGAAACATGTTTAAGACTAGCCATATATTGTAAATTTTGACTGACTTTAGTGATTACCACCCTTTTGATGAAAAAAATGTGATAGGGAAGTACTATTGTTCTCTTATGTGCAGAACTGAAAGAAAATCTTTAATGTGCTAACAATTATCCAGAAGATACTTGCTTTTCCTTCTTCTTTTCTGTTGTTTTGCAGGAAATTCCACAGTGACAGGTGTTTCACTCATTTTCCAGTTTTATTCAGATATTCACCAGGCAGAAACGTAGTAATTATTGTAACCAACATCAACAGTATCCTATATATTTTGTTCATGTTAGTGTCTTTCTTTGCTGCAATTTTTGCACTGAAATGACCCCTACTGGTTGTATCTGTTAATGTAAACTCCTTTAAAATATATCTTTTTTATTACTATTATTGTTATTGGCTTCACTGAGAAAACATATTACCTATAATATGGAAATATTATCATGACACATCTACCTGTTTTCAAAGAACTGATTATTTAAGTTAAAGTATGATATGTGCAGCTTCATAATAATTTTAATTACTCTTTCTCATATGCTTTGTAAAGGTAGTATTTTTTAACCAAACTCTAAAAATGAAGAATTAGATCATCTAATAAGGTTAAATAATTTGGCCAGGGTCATATAAATTAAGGACAGAACCAAAGACAACTAGGTTATGGGTTTTGTCTTCTTACCTTAGATCTTAAAGATAAATTTTTCGTGGATAATTGGTCCTGTGGGTACCAAAGAATGAATAATTGAAAAACATTTTTCTTTGGAAGTGAAGGCATTGTAACAATTTCTTCTGCTTGATCTATTAGAGGTACTTCTACCTTAAATATTTTCCGGGTTTTCATATCATACTAAAATATCCAAAAATAAATATCTAGACGTATCTATGCACATATACAAACACACATGCATGTGTATGTGTGTGTGTATTTGTGTGGATGTACACTGCAGTACTTCACAGATCACTGATTTCACTAACATTGATTTCTTCTACCACTGATATAGATTACATCCCCTCCATTGCCATAATCAGGTGGCCAACTTTCAGGTGATGAACTTCTGAACTCAACTAGGTTTGTGCTCAGATGAGAAACAATGGTCTATCATCATCTGTACTGGAAATCTTTCCAGTACCCCTGGCCAATTCAGTTCATTAAGCATTTATTATGAGTAGAGCACTATGCTAAGCACTAGGTCACTCCACATCACAAGGAAGCATCAAAGTAGGCCTATAGAAGAGGTATCAAGAGCATGTACGTAAATGTGTATTTATAAAAGCATGCATACACATATGCAGACAGTTGCAGATCTTTTTCTTTGAAGACCATGGGTCATACCTTTCCTTTTCTTGGCAAGCAGCAACTCTGAAATCCAGTGGTTCACATGAGACATCTTTGAATGATCCTCCTTGAAATATATTGAATGCTTGCTACTTTCTTTAAATTTAGTCTAAAAACCTCTATTCCAGGGCTTAAGATAGTAAGTAATCTTTACCCTTCATTCCAGGTTTTTCTGTTTAATCTCCTAATATCCCAGGTTGCTGAGAGGCAGTGTTGAATAGAGGGTAGAGTCCCCAGCTTGAAAATGGAAACTTTTTTGAGTTTTGCCTCTGATGCATATGGGCTATGTGACTATAGACAGGATTCTTAAGCATTCATTGCCTCTTATATATGTATATCTATGTCTATAAGTTATCTATTAGATTCCAATCTGCATTAGTTGGAAAGGATCTTCTTATGCCCATCAAATCACAAGTCTGGACAAAAACAAAACAAAAATATAAAAATTGTTGCTGTTTCTTAAAAAGGCAGCCCATCTAGCGAGAAGATGTCTAGAAATAAGAAACAGGAACTTTAGACTTTAAGAGGCTAAGAAGATTGTTTCAGGATCTCTTTGGTATCTGGGAAATAGTTTGAATATGCAAGTTGAATTTTCTGAAAGTTTTGATGGGGGCAATAAAGGATTTATTTCATGATAATGTTAAAGGGATTGGTAGACTTATTAGATCCAACTTTTTCTTATTCTAGAGATAACAGAAATAAGGACATTATACTGCTTTTGGCAGTAGAGGGGTAGTGGTTGGAGCTAGAGTACCTGAGAATATGGTTCTTGTGCCTTGAATTTCCTACATAAGAGAATTAAAATAGTTATGGCTTCACCTTAGCAAAGAGACATGAAATGAGATACTGCCATGATAGTTTGTCTACTCTGTCCCCCCTCATCTCCAAACTCATTGCTCCAATGAAAAAAAAAATTCACTACTGGAATCCATAAAATTACCTTCTAGACCTCAGAAGAACACAACTGCCCTATCCTTCCATAGTGATTAGGGGAGCAGAACTTCAGGGCTTGCACACTTGACCAAAGCATCCTTCTCTTTGCCTCAGTCATGTTTGTAGTAACAAGTCTTATTTTGGCTAGAAAGTTGTTTTGACATCCTGATAATTGCTGTTATAGTGCTTTGATAGAAAAGAATTCAGAGGCCAAGAAAACTCAGAATTGAAGGAGGTTGAAGGAAGGCTGCTATATAAGACTATCTATAAATTTCACAGTGTTTGGTAGATGCTCTCATTAAGACCTTGTCCTCTAAGGAACGCAGTAATTATTATGATTTTCATTTAGTGGATGGAAAGGGATGCATCCAAACTTTGTTTCCCACTAGTGTCTTTAATTTTCATCACTAAGATCTTTCAGTAAAGAAATCTCTGAGCTGCCACTGAAGAGAAACAAACAAAGATCTAATAAAATTATGTTAATACAGTGTGGGAAGAGAAACAAATATAAGTAAATAAGGAAATAATTAGTTCTTCCAAAAGTAAATATTGACAAAACACTGGGGACTACTTGTAAAACATATATAGATCATCAGGACTGAGTGACCTTTATTTGTGTGTATTAATATACAAAGGCTAACAAGCTACTAAAACATCATTTCACCATCTTGGAAAAGTTGAAGTACTTAAAATATTTTAGTAAAAAATTAAACAAATTTCATATTTCCTGAAGGAGAAAATATTGCCCAGTGCATTCACTCACTAAAATAATTTAACAACCAAGACAATTGATCCATAAACACTTGGAAAGCAGTGTTAAATAAATTAGTGTTAGATAAATTGCCAACTACATGGATTTACAAGAAAAACTGTCTGAAAAACCATGAACTATAGGTAGCATGTCCAGTTGTTGCAGGCATTTAGTAATATGGTATACAATGCTCTCTATAGATTTACTTTATTAAAATGTTGATGACCCAGTGAATGAATGTACAGCTTGTAAATTAAGTGTATGGGAGTTATGGAATTGTGAAGCTATTGTAAAGAATAGATAAAATGTACATCATCCCCCAACACAATGATAATAGCATGGCCAGGAGAGTGCAGAGAATGGGAAAATATCTGAAAAAGAGGGACTGTACTTTAAGGACTTCTGAAACTTCTAAACTCTGATTCTATAATTCTTTGAATAAGGGCAGAAGAATTTGGAATAGTGTGAATCATTCTTTGAAAAGTAATTGCGAGTGTATTCCAAATGTCAGTACAGGTATATCTGGAAATAAGTGTGGGTTTGTTTGCTGTACTTAAACTATAGTGGACATTCTGAAAAGTCCTCATAAAGACCAAAGCTTCTCTAATGAGGTGGTTACATGTATTGTGAAAAATTTACCTTCCATTTGTTTCTGGTAAGCATGTCCTCATGTTTAAGTTGTGTGTCTGTTATCAACTTGTTTAAGCCCACCAACAAAAGCAAGTCACTTAACTTTCCTGAGCCTTGGTTGACCTGATTTTCAAAATAGAAAAAAGAAGAGAGTCTGCAAACTATAGGCCAATGAGCATAAGTTTGATTTCTGGGACTATTCTAGAATGAATCATTAAAGAAATGATTGGTGAACATCTAGAAAGGAAAGTGGTGATTACAGAGAGCCAACATGACTTCATCAAGGTCATACAGATTAACCTCATTTCCTTTTTGGACAGGGTTTTAAGACTAGTATATTAGAAGACTTCTGTGATAGTGTTTAGCTTTATTTTAGTAAAACTTTTGACAAAATATCTTATATGATTCTTGTGGAGATGGAGACATATTTTATGATTATACGATGAGAAGGATTCAGAAGTGATTGGGTGGCTGCATTCAAAGTGTAGTGTTAGTGGCTTGAATCCTGAGGGATTTATTCTTGGTACTGTGCTTTTTAACATTTTTATCAATGTAATATGGGCAAAGGAATAGATAGTCTAATCAAATTTACATATGACTCTAATATGGGAGGGATAGCTAAGACAATGGATGTTATCCAGTATAGTTATCCAATCAGTATTCAAAACCTTGAAAGGCCATACCATTGGACTGAATCTTATGTGATAAAATTCAATAGGGATAAATATAAGATCTTGCACTTTAGTACAAAAAAAAATCAGCTTCAGAAGTGTTATATGGATAGATGGCAATTTCTGAAAATGATCTGGGGAAGGGAGTAGCATGGTGGACTGCATGCACACTATGAGCCATTGGTGTAATGTGGTAGGCAAAAAAGCTAATGTGATCTTGGGCTGTGTTAAGAGAAGCATAGTTTTCAGGAATAGGGAGACAAGCTAGGTGGCACGGAGGGTAGAATACCAGGCTTGGAGTCAGAAAGACTCATCTTCCTGAGTTCAAATTTGACCTCAGACACTTATTAGCTGTGTGATCCTGGACAAGTCACTTAACCCTGTTTGCCTCAGTTCCTCATCTGTAAAACGAGCTTAGAGAAGGAAATAGCAAACCACTCCAGTATCTTTGCCAAGAAAACCCTAAATGGGGTCCTGAAGACTTGGACACAACTGAAAAATGACTGAACAGCAACAGACTTTAGTCAGTGGAGAACCACTGAAGGTTTTTTAATAGGGAAGTGCATTAGTATCAATCAATCAATAGGCAACCAGCTATGTCTCAGGCACTGGTGATCTGATCTGGTAATGCAAAGAAAAATTCACGGTCCTTGCCCTCAACAAGCTTAGGTTATAATGGAGGAGACTAAATGTACATATATGTGTGTGTATGTGTGTACAGTACACAAACACAAATATATATACATACACACTAAATGATACATACAAACTAAGGTTGGAAAGATCAGAGCGATGAAGTAGGAAAATTGCTTTGGCAGAAGTATAACAGCTGGATTGGAGAGGAGGGTGTCTGGAGGCAGCTCTAGGAAGTATAGAAGTTTATGACACAGTTATTATCTTCAAAGAGCTTACTTACACTCTAAGAAGATAAGAAATAAACAAAGTTAGCAATTTTAAAAAACCCAATAGTTCCTGACAATAGCTGGAAGTCATGTCAAGACAACATGTATTTGCTGGATAAATTGTATGAAGAATCATTGTCATAGGAATTTAGAGGAGGAGAGTTTCCTTTCAAGATAGGATGATTTGAGGGGTCCGGGATGGAGGAGAATTCTGCCCATCTTTAAGAAAGTTTAAAAAATGTAGATCAAACTATAGTTTTTACTGACAAATAAGAAATCACTTTCTATTGTTAAATCTGAACTGTAGTTTAAAATGGTTGTTATGATTTTATGGCGTTTCTCTTTTTTTGTGAGTGGGAAAATAATACCTACTTGTACAGTGGAATTGAGTGCCATTGAGATAATGCTCCGTTTTTAATTCTTTTCAACTTTATGCACTCTTTTAGCCCACTAATTCTTTTTTTTAATTCTTTTTATTTTTTTGCCATTCTTCTAACTCTCAGGTACTTGGGGGAATACCTTATTAGTGAGTTATGAACAGAAGTAATTAAAGGTATCCTCAATATGATATTTAACATATGGAATTACATTCTGGACTCCAAAGTGAAAAACAAACAAAAAAAAGAAAAACAAGCTTTCCAAAAAAATGCAAACAAACACATACTTTAAAGCCTTTCTTAAAGGGAAACAAATTCCCAGTCCCATCAAAATGAATACGACAACTCCTTGGGTAGAATATGCTTCTAGAGAGCTAGCTGGACCTATTTCCCTTATTCTCTTTAATGTTCAACTAGTTGGACAATTGACTTTCCAGCATAGCCTTCTAGAACCCAGATTCATCTCCATACCACACAGAGAGTATTGGAATAAAATTTAGGTGGAGAAATTTGGAGTTCTCAAGGATTAAGACGTTCTTTGCCGTGTTCCTGAGAAGGCCTATATTTGCCTTTGTACCAGGGGCTTAACTTTTTATTTTGAGAATACTTACACTTCCTACAGACTGTAACGTTCTGTTTCATTTTCTTTTAGAATAATTTGCAGAGAGGGATTGTGTACATGGCATCTTGTTCTCTGATAGCTGGCCTGGTGCTATTGTGATAAACCCCTTCAGTGTTTCTGTAACCCCTGATACATTGCTGACTAGGTCACTCTAATCTAATAGGTCAGTGGTAGCAGTCACCAACAGGGGACCCAGTTCCCTGTCATTCAGCCCCAACCGTCGAATCTTCATATCCAGTAACATTGAAGCCAGTTATCACAGACTCTAAAAAACAACCAGAGCAGAGATTCAGCCTCTTCTTACCTTCTCACGTTTCCCCTTCTTTTTTTGTCTTCCTCTTTCTTTTTTCCTCATTCCCTTCCATTCTCATATTCTTAGTCAATCATACCCTTTAAAAGGTTGTTCTACCCCTTCCCCCCACGTACCATGTATGTAAACTATACCTCCTAAAACAAAACTGATCCTTAAGGGTGACAGCCAATTTAGTAACATAGTAGATTAAGTGCTAAACTTTGGAATGAGGAAGACCTGAGTTCCAATCCTTCTTCATATACTTACTAGCTGTGTGACCCATGGCAAGTCATTTAACCTCTTTTTGCTTTAGTTTCCTCATCTATAAAATAGGGATAATAATAGTACCTACTGCACAAGGTCAAATGACATGATATATATAAAAGTATTTTATATAAATGTTAGTTATTATTATTGTTAATAGTAAAATAAACATCTGAAGTTATGTCAGAGAATAAGGGTTGAAAAATACTGAGAATACTGTTCAAACAAGACTATAACTAAAAAATACCTCCGTAGGCTCATTAGTGTCAAACAAAATAATTTTGATGATGGCTGCAAACTATAGTCAAAAGACCACTGGACTTTGTGTCAGTAAACTGTGGTATAAAAAGCTTAAATTTCATCATCCATAAAATGAGAATAATAAGAACAAAGGAATTACAGCTAGAAGTGCTCTTAGAGATCAACCCCTTCATTTTACAAATGTGGAAAATGAGGCCCATAGAGGATGTGACTCATACAAAGTCATGTAGGGAATAAACAGAACTGGGACTTAAACCTCGGCTCTTCTAACTCCAAATCCTGTGTAGTAGAAGGCATACCATTAGTTTACCTAATAATGCTTATTTGTACTACCTACTTCTCAGATTTGTTGTGGTAAAATGCTTTGTAAATCCCAGAGTGTCATATGAATGTAGGTTATTATTATGACAAGCTGTCTGGAAAATACACATATATGTTCATTAGAAGATACATATATATACACATATATTTATTAAATATAAACTTCATATTTTTTAAACATTTTATGACACCTCTTGAAGTAAATGGAGATATTTTAGAACATACAAAACAAGGATTAGGGGTTAGTACACTAAGGAAACAGAAGTAGGCAATGTTGAATGAAGTTACCATACATTTGGGAATGAGACTGAGAATGGGTGAAGGCTGCTACAAGCCAATTAGCTTTCCTTCCTTCCCTTTGGTTTTCAGTACTGTCATATAGGTTTACTGAAAATATGAGTTGTACCTTTTCTTGTAAGTCTTTGTATACCTCATGGTCAAATAAGATGTTGACCTGGAATCAGAGCAGTACTAGTTCTTGACTTTTTAGTATCTCCTTAAGGTGTACTCCCTTTTTAGAAGATCTGGGCAGTCAACTCCTAATTGTGATTTTGCTATCCATTTTGGAAACATGCACCATTTTTTCTTAAATAGAAATCCATGGCATCATATTGGGCATAAAGAAATAGAATATAGTGCTTGAAGGAGACAACTCTCTGGTCCTAAAAACTAACTTAGCTACCTAGAATTTGAAACTCATTGTTTATTGTTTGGTAAAAAGTCCTGAATATTTACTAAGAATTTCCCTAGCGCATGTTATTATAGTTATTATTGTTCATTCATTTTTGATTCTTCATTACCCTATTTGAGGTTTTCTTGGCAAAGATACTGGAACTTGACATTTCCTTCTCCAGCTCATTTTACAGATGAGGACACTGAGGCAAACAGGGTTAAGTGACTTGCCCAGAGTCACAGAGCTACTAAGTGTCTGAGGCTGGATTCAAACTCAAGTCTTTCTGACTCCAGGCCCAGTACTCAATCTACTGCACCAGCTAGCTGCCCTGTTACTATACTACCCAGGTGTTTTAACAACACATTTAAATTTTTACCACAAAAGAAGCAACAACCACTCCCTTTTCCTTAAAATTTATGAGATTTATTTTTAAATGTGTGTTTATCGGTGTGTGTGTACATATATATGTATATATCCATATGAATATTAGTCAAATCTAAAAAAAAAGCACTTGAATTTTGTAGCTTATCTTGGATACACTTATTTGATCTCTAAAGATAGAAAAAGAAATTTTGAGCACATTATTTGGTTGTTTAATGTCCTTTTAAATAAGATTTTACTTCTTAGCTGCTTAGAAAGGGGAGGAGAATTTTAAGAGATTTCTCTTTTTAAAAATTCTTTATTTGCTTTAGCTCTATAGCAGCCAGCTTCTCTGGCTATAGTGAGGTAAAAAAAAGGATGTAGGCTGTAACAAGAAACTGAGCCCATCCTATTTAGCATTTCAAAACAAAAAACCATAAACAAACATCTCAGATTCAAAACAGAAAGGAATTTCTGGCAGGGATAGATGAAACCTGAGTCCACTTAGTTCCTGTCTACAAGAGGTAACTTATTTAGCTTCCCATACAAAGACTGCAAGCATTTCACAAATATTTCACAGCCATGATAAAAAGAAAAGAATCTCCAGATTGGAGAGATGCAACACCTGTCTTTAAGAAACTACAGGAGCTGGTGATTTAAGGCAGGGCCACATGGAGGAAGTATGACCTGAGCTAAACTTTGTTCAAATGAGTTGGGATAATCAAGTGCTTGTAATGTGTTAGGAATTTTAACTGAACATACAGAACACATGGTGTTTTTCCAGTAGGAGTTTATGCTTATAATCCTGCACTGACAGGACATCCCATAATCTTGTCAAACCCAGAATTTAAAAACTTTCAAAGAAAATCCACTGGACTGCCCCATGCCATCACCGTTGATGGGGCCCATACTGTGTTCTGCTCTAAAGGTAAGTAAAATATTTGCAGTAGGATTAAGGCAGATTGATTTTATAAAGATGTTCTCAAGGAAGAAGCAAATGGATTTGCCAGTAGTTTAGAAATGGTTAGAGAACAAAAGGGATATTTTCTGCTCTTAGCCATTAGATACTCATATATTGAAACCAAATTCCTGCATTTTAGGAACACTTTGGTGATTTTGCTACTAGCATCTATGATGTAAACACAAGTCCAGAAACTGTCCAAGTGTTTCAGTAAAAAGGGTGAATATTGTAGGCATATGGCAAAATTTCTATACATGAGGATCCCAGGACATCCGTAGCATGTTGCAGTAGAAGGAAGACTGCTAAAAGAGCTCAGTACAGTGCCTGGCATATAGTAGGCACTTAATGTTTATTGATTAATTAAAGGGATGGTACAGGAAACCATGGATTCCATTTACTGGATGGCATTGAACAAGTCACTTATTTCTTGGACTCGGATGTCTCATCTCCAAAACAAAAATGAAGAAAGGAAATTCCTGATGGTAGAGGCTTTGATCAGATGTTTACCTGAGGTCCTTTCCAGTGATAGAAATACCAGGAAAGGGTTAAATATTACCTCTCGACTGTAAAGAAATAGCATAAGGTAAAGGAGAGAATTTGGGTGTGAGAGATAGGAGACGTGGATTCTACATCCAGTGTGGTCATCAGCTATGTGACTGAGCAAAATACCACTCTGCTATAGCTTTATCTCTTGAATGAGGTCGTTGGAGTAGGTGATTTCTGAAGTCCTTTCCAACTGTAATAGTTTTGATCCTTGGGACATGGGATTGTTGGCATTAGTTTCAGTCAAGTAGAATAAGAGGAAGGACTTTTAGTAATAGTAACTGACATTGTATAACACTTTAAGATTTACTAAGTCCTTTATAAACATTAGGCAAAGATCCTTTACCTTCTTTGTGTCATGGACCTTTTGGGGAGTCTGTGTCAGAGCCCTTCTCAGAGTAATATCTTTAAAATAATAAAATATTTAGGATTACAATGGAAGCCAGCTATATTGAGATGCAATTATAAAGATATTTTTTGAAGTTCATGGGTACCAAATTAAGAAACCTTGATTTAGGGGAATATATTACTTTATTCCTTAATTATATTTCATACAAAATAACTAAGACTGCAAAAACATGATCATCATCTGGAAGATGTTTAAAAACTGAAATCTAGAAACCATCTTTTGACTGCATAACCTGGTCTGAATTCAAGGAAAAATGTATACCTCTGCTTTAGGCTGCTAAATGTGTTGAAACTATCTTTGCTATTTTCTCAGATTCCTCATTTCCCTTATTAATCAGTGTGGTTGTGAAGCAGGTAGGTGACAAATACTGCAAAGAGGTAAACCTGAGTGAAGAAGACAGGTCAAAACTTGTCCAAATTCACATGCTCATTTCTGTCTCTGACAGTCGAGGCAATTGAGTAATTGCTGCTCATCCTAATACTGCAGGCAGCAGCCAAATTCTCAACATTCTTTTACCTTTGCTGCTGTTTTCACTTGCCAGGGAGTTTCCCACCAGACACTGGGCAAGCAGTTTTCTTAAAGAGTGGAATGAATTTAAAGAGACATGCTGTAATAATCTGTGCTGTCTGTCTCAAATATCCATAATGTTGGACAATCTCTAGGTGTATCTATTCAGATGCACAATGAAATCTGGGAAATAGACATTCTTCATCCATTTGGTCTTTTCTGTGTGAATGGACAGGCCAACTCCTTCAAGTACTCTTGAAGGCTCTGTAATATCTTAGGGCTTTGATGCAGTCACAACATTGTCATCCCAAAACAGGACCATCTGGAGGACTTCACCATTCACAAGGAGTTCCCCTCTTGACCTAGACTTTGCTGGATCTCCTCCATCCCCATAGAGAATACTTTTGGCAAGTGTACATCTCCCTGCTTTATGCCTGATGTTTATTATCAGAGGGTGATTGAACAGATGGACCCTAAGCTGAGCCCAAAGTTGAAAAGAAAGGATAAGAGGGTCTAGATTGCTTTTGGGAAATTTCAAAGCACTTTTACTGATTCAAGCTTTCTTTAACAACAAAAGCCTATCTTCTTAATTCAAACATTTTAACATGTGTTTCTGCATGGCAGCAATGAGGAACACCACTGCCTCCAAAGAATTAAATGAAGAGTTTCACAGGGAGGTCAGTGGTAAGGCACGTGGTGGGTATTAGCTGGCTGCAACATGTAACCAACCAGGAATTCTGAAGTCAGGACTAAAGGATGCCATCCAAGAATTGCATGAAAGAAAGAGAAGATGGGCTGGGCACATAACAAGAGGAATTGCAGACAGGTCAAAGTGCTCCACTGGTACCCCTGCATTGTTGAGAGAAAACAAAGAAAGACTCCAGCACATTGAGTAGGTGCCTGTGCTTATGAACACTTTAGGGAAGACATGGATGAGAATTGTACATGACAGGAAGGTTGTGATCTGAATTATGGGAGGGAATTTTCAAATTGATGAGATCTCAGGCCCATTTGAAAATTGTAATATTGGTGACTGCAGACAAATTGCTTGAAGAAGACTTTGAAATCTGTTTGTCTACCAAAAGTGTAGCCCCTTCCAGTGACATAGGATGGTGGAGGATGATCCTCTTGTCTACTGCTAGGATAATCAGTACCTCCTGGAAATTGACTATTGTTCCCCCCCCCCCCACCTCCTCTCCCCACCCCTTTCTCTCTGAGACTGAGAGAAGTCTCCATGGAGGACAAAATGTCTAACAATGTGGTGTAATAAAACTTCATTTAAAGAGCCTTGGTTTTGGAGTCTAAAGACATGAGTTCAAATCCCACCTTGCTAGTTACCAGCTGTGAGGACTTGTGTTTCCATTGCCTCATCTGTAAAATTAAAATATTAATACCTCTCTAATAGCTTCTTCTGACTGTGGTGAGTAAAACACTCTGGAAATATAAGTTATTGTTTTTTAGAGTGGTGCATGATAATGGTCCTTAAGTATCTAGAAATGATATTTCTGCCTTTTATGCTCTCTACCCACGTAACAGTGAATAAGTTTAGGTGCAGGTAAACTTACGGCAGTGAAGGATGCAGTAATTATTATTCATTAGTTTTCTTCACTGATTTAGCAAGGATTTTATTTTGCATTCTGGAAATCATATTTGGTGAGCATGACTTTTACTTGGTGCAAATATATTGCAGTAAGAGGCTATTTAATTCCAGTTGGACCCTCATTAGCAAGTCCTTTGAGTAGAAAGCTCACTAGCAAATTTCCATATAGGATTTTGGGATTTAGAATTGGAAGGGATGTGAGGAAGTACGAAGTAGGAAATTGAAACCCAGAGTGGTGAAGTAGATTCCTCTAGTCTCCTAGCTCAGACATGGTTTTGCCCTATTCTGATCAGTATGAATAAATTTTAGCATAAAGGGCATTTTTTCCAGGTATTTCATTTTTCCCCCAGCAAAGAAATATTTTTAAAAAGACCTTTACTCAAATCTTTAATGTTGTTAATAGTTTACGTAAAACTATTCTCTGGACACATTTCCCTTTTATATCATTAGTAATATACTCTATCACAGGCTATTTCAAGCCCTATGCTTAGAGCTTATCAAGACCAGAATTCTGTTGTATGCATGTGCACACACACATGTGCCCTCTTCCCTAATGAAGATTCTGGGCATCTAAAGGTAGTGACTGTGTCTGAAATAGCCATTGAGGGGATGGAAAGTGTCAGTTACTAACCTGACTGTTTGCCTAAGGATGAGTTCTCACTTTTAACTCTCCTTTTGGGTGTATAAAGAGGTATTTATTTGGTTTTCTTCCTGTTTGCTTGAAACATTAGTATATGGTACCTTGAAAAAATGTGAGAAATGTCTGAAGGTTATGCAGAAAGCCTTTTTGTGCAGTGAAAACGGAAGGGACTTGCCGTAATTAGATTCAATTTGGGAAGACTAGCTACCTCTCTTCCCAGATTGTTTTTTCTATGTCCTTGTTTTGCTCTCTTGGCACCATCTCTGTGGTGGCAAATCCTTGCCATGACCCTCCATGCTTGCTAGATATCAAGTGCCCTGAAAACCATTTCAGAGAACTGCTCTGCAGCAGTCTTTCCATTGGCCTCCACATTCTTCCCAGCACAGTCATGCCACAGGCATTGGTAACACTGAAGGGGAAAGGTTTAAAAAAACACCCACAGAAGAGGACTTTGCCATCTGTTTGTCTACCATAAGTAGTCCCTTCCAGTGACAGGATAGTGGAGGAGGGGGTGGGTATGAGTACAGGACATTTACTAGAACACCAGGGTGCATCTGCCACTCCTCTCTGACATCACAAAGTATGATTCTATGGGTCTTAAGTAGCAAAAGTGTATGAAACAAGGATATTTATAAAGTTGTGGTAGTAAACTTGGCAGAGCAGGTGTGCCCAGGACATCAAAACCATACTGTTGCTTCAGCAGTGAGAGGGAACCTGGCATAGGGGATAGAGTACTACCTTCACAGACACAAAGACCCGGATTCAAATGCAGCCACAGATCAAACTAGTGGTGGGAAATCACTTAACCGCTCATTTTACCAGGTGACTCTGACTATTATAAATTGCAGAACAGAGGGAGTTTCCTCACTGGGTGTTCCATACCCAATGAAATCACAAGTCTTTCCCCTCCCTGAAACCCCCTTCCCCACAAAAAAAAAAAGCATCAACAGTAGAGAATTTGAATGGAGTCAACTTATTATTCTTGCCATGGCATTGGGTCAGACTCGGAACAAATTGTGTAAATAATTCCTCCTTTTGTAATGGAGTTAACTTTGTCTCAGCTTGTGTGTGTGTGTGTGTGTGTGTGTGTGTGTGTATTATATGTATAACATATATATATTTAAAATATTGCCAAAGGCCATACATAGATCACAATACTTTGTATTCTATTGACAACACTTCATAAGCATGCTTATGGTCTCTAACTGGATTGTAAGAGAAGTCAGCACAATGTACATTTTACAAACTGAGAAATTCTGAAAATGACTTCTCAAGTCTTGTGCCATAAAAAAGCTTTAGGATGATTATGTGTCTCTATTACTATAATTGAACAATATCATCTAATTATTATATTTTAAGCTGTAACTTGCTTCATTACTGGGGGTGTTTGCATCTTCACATTTTTCTTGCTAAAGAAATAATTATTGTATTTTTTGGTGTCCAGGAGATAGAATTTTTGTCACTAAGTTATTGTTTCCATAATTAAAGGTATAGTAGGTACTTATTTAATCATGTAGCTTTTCCAGGTCATGTATAAATCAGGGAGGAAATAGTAGAATAGGAATGTGGAACTTTTAAGAATGAGGAAAACTAATGTCATGACTTAGGTAGATCTTGGGAGAAGGGGTGAAAGTATTTTTGGAAATAATTTTGTTGGAAGAAGTTAACAACATTTGAGTGCCCACTGTGTTGGACTACTGTACAAGATGCTACGGAAAGATGAAAAGAAAGTATGGTTTAGTCTTATGCCTTAAAACTATCTTAAACACACATAAAAATTGCATGTGTATAGGGTACTGAACATATATAGCTGGATACACATAGGATGTTATATATAATGCGAATTTTAAACTCTATGAACATAAAAACGTATACAATAACGCAGAGCTTTGCATAGTGTGTTTGGAGAGGAAGGACCTAGGATTTAAAGAACGTACAGGGGGCTTTTTTGTTGTCTTTAAGTAGGGGAAAAATACTCTTACTTCTTTTGATAAACCTGGTGCTACAGGTGCTTTATTCCCTATAATTCCTTTAGAAATCAGTCAATTAGTTGACAAGCATTTATTAAACTTCAACAGTTTGCCAGGCACTATGATAGGTGCTGGGGGAACAAAGACAAAAATGAAACTGCCATTGCCCTTAAAGAATTTACATTCTATTGGGAGAGCCCACATATACATGTATATAAGTATATGCCAAATTAGTCCAAGATAATCTGAGGGCAAGGAAAAGCTTCTCATAAGGTGGCTGTTCAGCCCAGTTTTAAAGGAAACAAGAGATTCTAAGAACTGAAATGAGGAGGGGCTTCCTTATTGGCTTGGCAGGCAGTCATTTTGAGGGAATGGAGACAGGAGATGGAATGCTGTGTGTGTGAAGAGTGGCAAGAAGCTCAGTTTGACTGGATTGTAGAATGTGGGAAGGGAAGTAAGGTATAGTAATGTTAGGAAGGTGAGAAAGGACTGCTGAAAGGAGAGATTTAAGACACAAATGGGAAGTTCCAATAGATAGCCTAAGGATACCTTAAAAAAAAAAAAAAGAAAAAAAAACACTTTCATTTCCAATGTCAAATCCTTAAATCTAGCCCATGTTTTGAACTTGGGTCAGACAGGGAACAAACTATACATGCATTTTTTTCCTTTTGTGTTGAAGTTTAGTGTTGTCTTTGCATTTGTTGGAGCCAGGTGTTGTGAAGGGCTTTAAAAGCTATACAGAGGAGTTTATATTTTATCCTAGAGGCAAGAGGAAGCCATTGGAGTTTCTCAAGAAAGGGAGTAACATGGTCCCATTTGCCCTTGAGGAAAATCACTTTGACAGCTACATGGAGAAAAGATTGGAAGTTAAGCCAGGGAGACCAATTCATTGTCACTCCTGAAACCCAACTTGTGGATGAAGACAAGGTGTCAACTTCTAAGACTTTGTCTAAGTCCACAAGTTACAGATTTTCTAATGCTAGTCCAAATAGAGTAGCCAGAACATGAGAAAGAGGACCATAAAGAGAAGTGAAAGTTGGCTTAGGTTCTTCATTCCATTGTCTGGTACAGTGGCTCTCAAACTTTTTTTTTCTTTTTGCTAATGGCACAGTTTTATTTTTTGATAGAGTCACATATTTTTTGGTAGAGTCACATACATGGATTTCAAGTGTAGGTTTCATACAATTAGGGGCACACCTAGTGAAACTCACCTTCCCTTTTGAGAACCAGTGGTCTTCTGTAACTGAATCTTTGAGGGCTAGGTCAGGGTTCAGTACTTTGGCTTTAAGATAGATTCTTGAAGTTGTGGGTCTGGGAATGAATGTTAACTGGAGATTTTTAGATTATCTGGAAAATGAACTCCTCATTATCATTTTGCTTATTGAAATAACTAAGTAGCTAAGAAATTTTTTGCCTTCAAAAGCAATTCAACATAAGGTAGGGTGTTTTTTTTCCCGCCCTCCTCCATACATTCTTCTGAGATTCATTACAGTTGTGTAATGGACTAATTTTTGAGTTTGGTATTGGAAAATAAAGTTGGGGGGAGGGGATTTAAAGGATATACTTAGACTCTTTATTTGAACTTCTTCCCTCATCTGCTTATAGGAATCTTGGTGGGTGGCAACTTCCCCCTCACTACCAGGAGTTTGTTGCATTGAGTCCTTAAGGTACTATGGTGACAGAGTTGTTGGGAGTAATAACTAATAAATGATTATGAATTGCTTTGTAAACATGTTTCAATCCACTGCATAAATGCTTAATAATGATAACATAGTCACAGGATTCTAAACCTAGCAGAAGTTGTAGTGTTGTTCATTAATCTCAATGAGCACACGTATATTTCTATTCAGATTAATTTGACATTCCTAAAACATGCTCTGAGAATGAGACAGCAAAAAATATTTGGTGCTTCCGATGATCTCAAAGTGCCCTAAAGAATGTCATTGTAAGACCTCTGTGAGACAGGAAATTCCTGAAATATTAATCTTTTAAGGTAGAAGTCTATTACTGTACATCATAAGAATGCTTTGCAAAGGTTTGAGCAGGAAGTCAAGGAAAAATACTTGATGATGAATTTAGGGAAACAGAATTCCTATTTGGATTTTGTTCAGATTAATACCCTGTCATTGGAGACCATGGAATTTTTTATAACAAGTGGTTAGGACTTCAGTTCTTGTTTTGGTCATTAGGCAATAAAGAAATACCATTCTCATTCAGTTCCAGGTCTAAAAGAAAAGGACTAGTCAATCATGAACTCACAGATACCTCAATTTTTAATTTTTAAAGTTTTTTTTTTTTTTTTACCATTAAGCACTGCCTGCTTCCATATAGATTAGATGTGACCTATAAATTAAAGGAATACAAAAAAGACATTGAAAGATACACACAAAGACTTTGTGAGTCTAGTAGTTAATCAAACATTTTCTAAGCTCTGATTGTGTCAGGAATTATCTTAGGTGCTGGAGATAACTAAGAAAAAACAAAAATAGCCCCTGCCCTCAAGGATCTTACATTCTACCAGAACTTGGGGTAATAAATATGATAGAAGTTTCATATCGACACAAGAAACTATATACATTCACTTCCAGAGACCGGTTTTTCTTGTAACTGATCTCAAGTACTAAGAGTAGTCCTCACTCTGGTCTGCCAGTCCTCTTTTGAAATATGTCTTTTCTGGATTGCCCCCAATTTTAGGAAGCCTATGCCAGCCCTGATTGCAACTGTTGACTCTGATAATATGACAGCTGGTTACCAGCCCAGCAGCCCAAGACAGAACATTTTTCAGAATCTTTTAAATCTTCAGTAGGGGAAAATGGTGGATTTAGTGAAGGTGTCAGTCATTATGTAGCTTCTCTTTATCTCTAAAAGACTGATAACAGATAATTCAGAGTTAGCTAGCTGGAGAGTGAATTATAAGTAAAATATTTCTTGAGGCCAGATAGCCAGTTCCTCTTAGGGTTCTGTCTTTCCCCTCCTGTACCCACCTCCCATTTAAATGTTTATATAATGCCATTCAGTAACTACTTCGCTGTGTCCCAGTGTAGAGGTGACTCAGGGTGCTCAAGGCAGTGCCAGCAGAGTGCAGTCTCAGACTGGTACTACTGAGCAGTAAAGGCTTGGAATATAAAAATATATTCCTGCCATCTGAAGACACTGCTAGCTATGTTTGGAGAGGCTCATCACCAACTTGGCTGTGAGGTGATACCTTTTTTTTTTTTTGCTACAGTGACTCATGAAGACCATCTACTACTAATTTGTAGAGTGGTGTAATGAGTTTGGGTGCCTTTCCTTTGTGATGATCTCCAATTTATCTTATATATTTGTACATAGTTGTACGCATGTTGTCTCCCCTATTAGATGGTGAGGTTCTTGAAGCAAGGACTGTTTCTGCTTTCCTTGTATCCACAGTTCTTAGCATAGTGCCTGGTACATAGTAGGTGCTTAATAAATGGTCTTTGACTTGTTGGGAGAGGAGCGTCCATGTGAAAAGTGACCAGTGAAAGCCGGGATGTAGAACTATCCAGTAAATGTTTCCTTATTATGGGGCTTTAGAGTTGAAAGGAAACCTAGGAACCATCTAGTCTAAGTCTCTTCTTTTATAGATGAAGAAACTGAGGCCCCAGAGAGAGAAAGAGGTTTGCCCACACAGATTCAGAATGGTCCTCTGAACTGAAACCCAGGACTTTTGCCATGATCTAAACTTCCTCTCATTAAAAGTATCTTTGATCTCCTCTCATTCTTTCTTACCTTCTTTTGTTATCCTAGAGATTGTGTCCAGCAGTGTTAAAAACTGTGGAAGAATACTACTTAGTGGCTAAATGTCACTAAAATATAATACATCTTCCCTGTAAATATTATGTTTGGAGCACCTGACACATAGTGAGATGGTGTGGAAAGATTGCTAGACCTGGAGTCAGAGGAATTGAGTTCAAATCCTGACTCTACCACTTAACTGTCTGTTAAGATGTGACTAGGATTGTTTAATTTACTGTGTTTGTATTCCCAGAGCCTAGCACCTTGCCTGGTGCATAGTTGGTGCTTAATAAAAATTTGCAGATTGACTTTCCTTTAACAGTTCACATACCTTCTCTGGACTTCAGTTTCCTCATCTGTAAACTGAGAGGATTGTACTAAATGACCTCTAAGGTCCCCTTTAGATCCAAATCTCCTGCTTAGTTTATTTTCATATAATAGTATGGGAGTCAACTTGAATTAGCTATGCTTGATAGAATGGAAGAAAACAGCCAACATTTTTAACCAATAGAAAAAAATACCTGGGAATTTTCCTTGCTGCTATAGCAGCCCTTAGTCCCAAGTACCTTACTACCAAAACAAACAAACAAACAAACAAAAACCAAGCTGAGGAGCTTAAGTTAGTTAGGCCTACAGAAGAATGAGTCTGAATCTGGGTGGGAACCCAGGATCCACCACCAGTCCCTTCATGATGGTCCTTTTAATGATAGTGAGTCCCTTTCAATTATTTTTCCTGTGCCAGTGGACAATAATGAGATCACTGAAGCAGATAAACACAACCTTCTTGATTAACAACAGCTATTTCAGCCTTAAAAAGAGAAGGTATAGGGCTGGCCCAGCGTGAGGCATTTTGCAGTAATATCATTTTCAGTCCTTCTGTCAGCCCACTAAAGGAATGCCATGAGCCCCTAAAGAAATCTCAGGAAGGTATTTGAAGGAATACTTGGAAATAGTACCCTCATGCTTCCTTGTTTGACTGGCTTTAATGCCTACAGCTCAATCATGAAGTATTATTTTTGTTGTTGTTCAGGTGTTGCAGTTGTGCCCGACTCTTCGTGACCCCATTTGGAGTTTTCTTGGCAAAGATACTGGAGGGGTTTGCTATTTCCTTCTCCAGCTCATTTTACAGATGAGGGAACTGAGGCAAACAGGGTAACTTAGTAAATGTCTGAGGCTGCATTTGATATCAGGAAGATGTCTCTTCCTGACTCCAGGCCTGGCACTCTATTCACCACGTCACCTAGCTTCTCAAAGTATTATTAGGTTGAGAGAGTATTAGAAAGAGATGCTGCCATACCAGAGGAAAGAAAAAGATCAGCTTTTGTGAGTTAGAAGAAAAAGCTTCATCCCCCATGGAGCATAAAGAGCTATCAAGACAAGCTGTATGTATTGTCTTCAGAAATATGTGGGTAAATGCATTATGACTACATGAATATACATTCATACATGTACATAAGCAATCTAGGCTGCTAGAAAATTGGTAAGTGTTCTTATTTCTTACTAAAATTAATTTGTTTCTTTCTCTTCCTTGATGACAGAGCTCCTAATTAGTATTACTGATATTTTATTACTGTCATCTGTTGTTGATGATATTAACTGCTATTGAGGAAGGCATCATGGCCTAGTGGAGAGTGTTTAACTTGGGGTCAAATTCCCATCTCCAGCATTTACTAGCTGTCAGACCACAGACAAGTCACTTAAACTTTCTTAGACTTAACTTCCTTATTAGTAAAATGTACACAATAGTAACTTTGTAGTACTTAGCTAGTAAGGTTACCATAAGGCCCATATGAGGTAATATAATTAAAACATTTTCCAAATCTTAAAACATTTTATTAATGTCTTTAAGTAATGCCTTTATGATTCCCAACAGAAAGATAGCAACACCCATCTTCAGTATTAATGAATATTTTTATAAATCTGTAATCTCATGGATGTGAGTGGTGGTGGTGGTGGTTGGTGTTCAGTCATTTCAGGCTCCTTGTGACCCCATTTGGTGTTTACTTGACAAAGAAACTGGAGTGGTTTGCCATTTCCTTCTCCAGCTCATTTTACAGATGAGGAAACTGAGGTAAGGGAGTTAAATGACTTATCTAGGGTCACATGGCTAGTAAGTGTCTGAGGCTAGATTTGAACTTAGATCTCCCTGACTCCATGTCCTGCTTTATCCACTGTGCCACCTAGCTGCCCTCCCTCTAGTGGTTGCAATTCATCACTTGTTGCTATGACCAAAGAATTCACAAGTAATGAGCCACTGCGCTAGACTGTTCCTCAGAATTCAGGATCTGAGCTACAATCAGAGACTAGATGTAGCCTACAAATGAAGAGAGAGTGCAAAGTAAGAGAGCCTAATAGAACTTCTTCTGGAGCTTATCCTCCACTGTCATAGCCTTTGAGGACTTCCGTCATATCCACGCCATGATGAAAAGTCCAAAAGTATCATGGGAGGCAAGAACATTGGACTGAATTGAATGAGATGAAATTCAGTAGTGATAAATGCTCCTGGGTACAAAAAAATCCACATTACAAGTACAAAATTGGTGAGAAATGGTTAGACAATTGTCTTTCAAAAAAAGATCTATAGGTTTTCGAGGACTGCAAGCTCAATATGAGTTATCAGTGTGATGGAACAGCCAAAAAAATAAAAGAAAAACTTAATGTGATCTTAGACTCTATTAAGAGTGTCCTGGCTTTCAGGAATAGGGAGGCAATTGTCTCACTTTACTAGTGTGCCTTCATCTGACCCTTATCTGGGGCACTGTTGGGTTCAGTTCTGAGCACCATAGTTTAAGAAGGAAGTTGTTGAGGTATAGAGAAGAGAAGCTATAGAGAAGAGTTGTTAATCTGAGAAGGCTAACCAGGGTGGTGAAGGGTCTTCTTGGGTCTATGTTATATGCAAATAAGTTGCAATCATTTATTAAGTGCTTATTGTCAGTTACTGTGCTAAGCACTAGGGATACAAAGAAAAGACAGCTAGGTGGTTTGCAGTGAGTAGAGTGCTGGGCTAGAGTCAGGAGGACCAGAGTTCAAATCAGACACTTAATAGATCTGTGACCCTGGGCAAATCACTTAACCTCTTTGCCTCAGTTTCCTCATCTATAAAATGAGAATAATAATAGCACCTATCTTTTAGGGTTGTTGTGAGGATTAAATGAGATAATTGTAAAGCACTTAAAACAGTGCCTGGCACTTAGTAAGCACTATATAAATATTAGCTATTATTAAAAACAGTTTCTGTCCTCAAGAAGTTTATGTTCTAGTGGGGGAGACAAAGCATATAAATCAATACATGCAAAGATAAATACAAAGTAAGTGAAAATAAGTAGAAACTGCAAAAAAGCAGATTTAGGCTTGATGTCAGGGAAAACTTAATAATAAATAGAGCTGTTCAAAAAGAGGAATGGACTTTCTTAAAAGATACTGGATTCCCCTTCCTGGATCTTTTCAATCAGAAATTGTAGAGTCCTTTGTCCAGTATGTTATAGTGGGGATTCCTTTCATAAAAGGGTTGCACTGGATGGTTGCTTAAGATCTTTTCTGATTCCTAAACCCTGTGATCCTGTGATGAGGCATCATTCAAGAAGAACTCTGTTATCATATAGCACTTTCAGGTCTGCCAGGCACTTTACAAATATTATCTCGTTTTATCCTCACAGCAATCCTGTGAGTTAGGTGCTATTATAATCCCCTTTTTACAAATGGGAGAATTGAAGCAGATGGCTTAAGTGACTTCTCAAGGTCATGCAGTTAAGTATCTGAGGCTGAATTTGAACTCAGGGCCTTCATGACTCCAGGTCTAGCACTCTGTCTGCTATGCCATCTAGCTGCCCTAAGCGTATAGCATTCTATAATACTGATACTGCACAGCCATCCTTTGTATTTTACTTAATGTGCCACCTGTGCCATGCCATTCCTTAAATTTCAAAAAGGTAGAGCATTAAATTGATTGGAGAAGGTAGAGCATTAAAAAAAAACTAATATAGTTTTTCTTTAGGACTTTCCGTATTATGAAGATTAATTTCAGCTTAGTGGTATGTGGGAAAGTGACTTTCCTTATAGGAAGAGAACCAGTCCTTTTTAACAGTTATTCAGAAAGGTGTTATCTAAATTCCCTTCCTGCTGCTTTGTCACTGTTTGTTGATTTTCTGTTACCCAGGCAACTCTATATGCTGCTGCCAAATCACAGTTCCAGTTTATTCATAAGGTTTCTAGTATTGGGTAAATTAAACAGGTGTAACATGTTTCTTTCCAAAGAATTTCATCACTCTCTATTTCCCTCTTTCTTTCCAGGACCACTTAAAGCAAGGTTTAGACCTTACCTGTATTAGTCCAAAGGGAGAAATATTTGAATCCATTTGAAATTGGAAGAGAGAGTCAATGCAATATTATGATAATTTAGAGCACCTAAACCCTGGCAGCAGAAAGATGACTGGATCCTTAAATCTGTGTGATCTCTCCTACCAGGGCCCCTTTGTGGTCTGTAACCCAATAGAGAAGATAACTCAGTCCACTTAAATGTTTTCCATGGCCCATTGTATGAGGAGTGTCTCAAAAGCTTTTGGTGACTGGTAATATCCTATCTGTTTTGTCCACTGAGCATTATCATATGTGCACCACAAATGTTAAGAAAGAATCTGGAGACATTGATGCCTTTTCTAATAGCAAACCAGCTATATAGGGTCATCATAATTTCAGAGTTTGGCAGATTATTGTATCTGAGAGTTTCTTTGTAAGAAAAAGGAATTTAATTAATTAGACATATAAAGAAGGAATAGATACTCTCTCTCAGATGAATTTGCAACCTCTGATATTGATAAGAAGCATTTTTACCTAACAATTTTAATTGTTTTCCATGTGCAACTAAACCATTTTATAGATTAAAAAACTGAGGCCCAGAAGTCAATCAAGACATTGATTAAGTTGGGAGAAAGGACTGGTGCCATTTACATCACTTCAGGAAGACACAATTTAATCATTCTTCTACAATTTTTTTTTCCTGCAACATTCTTGTAATCCAGAGTAATCCAAATTCTAGTATACAATTCAGATTTAGGTTTCATTGAGGTAGAGTCCAAATTAAATGGTATATCTTAAAGTATTTCACTTCTCTCTTTATAGAAAATTTTGCACTTTCATTAAAAAAATTGAATTATTGTTATTTTATTTTTCTCAAACTAATGAGTGTTGGAAATATCTCTTATTCATAATTTAAGTAACCAGATTTTTTTTTCTTAAGTGTGATACATCAATACTTAAGCACTAAATTCTGAAGTATTTTCTGAATGATCAATGAATGATTAAATTATGTACAATGAAATTTAAGCATTGTGTCTTATCTTATTCTAATTATTTGAAAATAATGCAATCCAAGTATGATCTATAGTAACTACCAGTTAACCAGAACATTCAGTTATCCCACAACACTTCTGTTCCTGATGGATATGATTAATTGTGATTTACTCTAGCAGAGAGAAATTCCCATTGTTAAGATTAGTTAGCCTCCCAACTAGATTGTGAACTCTGCAGATAAGGTGGACATATTTTAGGCATCTTTTATTTTATGCAAGTAGAGGTATATTTAATCAAATGTTTCAGAGTAAGAGGATGTTTTGTACTTTAATAGTATTTTTTTGAGAGTGAGGTAAATCATTTCCATTCAACAAGTTAACTTTTGTTGTTGTTGTTCTTTCTGTTGAGACTCCTCGCTCAAACCAGTACATTTAAATTGTATTATTAAATTAATATGAAGATTTTATTTTGAGGGAAGCATTCCCTCATTATTTTACTCAACTGAGTTTGTGTACTGAAATTAAGAATCTTTTTGATACTTAATGAAGTCAAATAGATTGACCACTGGCTCTTACTGAGTAAAAAAGTAATCTCTTATTAGAGTAAGGGTTTTTAACATGGTAATCTGTGAACTTGTTTTTTAATATTTTGATAATTGCTTTTCAATATAATTCATTTCCTCTGTAGATCTATGTACTTTGCTTTGTGCATTTGAAAACATAATTCTGAGTCTATAGGTTTCACCAGACTGCCAAAGGGAAGGTGAAGGCCCTGCCTTAGAGTTATATTTTTAGAAATGAAAGCTATTTTAGAGGTTATTTAGTTCAATCTCTTCATTTTGTAGGTGAGGAACTGAAGCCTAACCAGGCAAAGTACCTTACCCACAACTGTAGTGAACTTGTGGCAGAATGTATACTAAATCTTATCTGTTGACCTGGACATGGCGGACAGTGCCATCATGTTGGATTGTACTCTGAAGTGGATGGAGTACTGAAGGTAGTCAGGAGACCTGTGCTCATCTCTTGCCTCAGATACTTACTAGCTGTGTGATCATTGGCAAGTCAAAACCTCAGTTTCCTCATATGCAAAATGGGGTGCTACCTATGTTGTTGTAAAGAAAGTGCTTTGAAAACTTAAGTTGCTGTGGAAATGGGAATATTAATGGAAAACAGAAATATTAATGTATTCCAATGTTCTTTTTACTATGCCATACCTACCTTTCTTTACATCCCTCTAAATTCTCTAGAGAAAACACTTGAAAACTATCAAAAATTCAGCTCATAATATAGACCTCCATTGTGAACTTTTCATAAAATTTTTCATTTCATTCAAAAAGCATTTATTAAATGTTTACTATGTGCCAAGTACAGAGGGCACAAAGACAAAAATAAAATATTCCCTGCCCTCAAGAACTTACCTTCTATTACAGGGAAATAATATACCTATGTATAAACAAATATAAAATATATACAAAGTTAGTACAAAATAATTTTGAAGAGGGGAAGGTACTAGCAACTGTGGGGAGGAGGCTAAGCTTTACGTAGGAGATGCCAGCTGAGCCTCAGGAACTCCCAGGTGTTGTGGCCTGTACACAGGCCCAGAGATGAGAGATGGAATACCCCTTAGAGGGAGCAGCAAGTAGACTGCTTTGGCAGGAACAAACAGTACGTGTCAAAAAGACTGACCAGTATGCTGGCCCTATATGGTGATGAACTTTAAATACCAAATAGAGTTAATATATAATCCTAAATTATATGAACCTCTAGAGACTTTTGAGCAGAGGACTGCTTTAGGGATATTGATTTGAGGGGGTAGCTTTTTATTGGGGGTATGAATTGGAAAGAAGGGAGACTAGAAGCAAGGAGATTAATTAGGAGGCTATTTCAATAGCCCCAGGCAAGAGGTAATGAGGGCTGGAATGGGGGTTGTAGCTTTGGGAGAGGGGAGTAGGGAATGGATTCTAAGGATATTGTAGAGGTGGAATATACTAGACATGGCAACTGACTGGAGACTGGTGACAACAGATGGGGGGAATTAAAGTTAATTCTGAGTTTGAGAAGCTGTATGACTGAAAGGATGAGCAGAAATAGGGAAGTTCGGAAGAGGAGAAGGTTTGGGGAAAAAGATATCGACAAGTTGAGTTTGAAGTGCCTTTGAGACATCCGTTTGGATGTCTAAGAGGAATTAGTACTGTAGGGACTAGAATTCAGAAAGAGATTGAAGATAGAGGTGTAGATTCGGTAGTCATCTGAATAAAAAGGATAGTTAATCCATAGGAGCTGAAAAGATCACTGAAAGAGAGGGCTCAAGACAGATCATCTGCATTTTGTGGGGTGGGATATAGATGATGGTCTAGTAAAGGAGACTGAGGAGTGGACAAAACAACAGAGAGAGCAGAGTAGGAAAAAAAAAAAACCCAGGGAGGAAAGCGTGTCTAAGAATACTGTTTCTGCCGGTATGTATCATTATCAACAATAGCAGTCAGACAAGAGTGTGGGCCTTCTCATTACCTGTTTCATATGTATACTGTGAGTTCATTTGACTAGCATATTATCCCTGCTTCAGTAAGAACGGTATTCATATGTAGGCTTCTGTCATCTAACTCTTGATGAGTATCTGTGAACCTTGGGCTGTCCACATCCAAAAGGGATTGAGACTAACAGCCTAGATCTTAGCATTGTAGTTCACCAAACTCTTTCGTTAGAGTTGCTCATATTGACCCTCAGAGTATGTCTGTGCAAGATTTTCAGATAGGGAGAGTTTTCTACCCTTCGAATACAAAACATATCGTAGAGGATTTACAGAGTGTGTGTGTGTGTGTGTGTGTGTGCGCGCGCGCACGTGCGCATGCACACGAACAGCACAAATATATTAGACAAAGTTAAACTTTGGGGTATCATATGCAAAAGGAAGATAAACGTCAGATGTACTGAGGTGAAAAGTGTGTATGTACCAAAATCTAATTAAATCACTATGTGGTTAGCACCATTATTATTCTTATATAATGAATCAGCTGGTTTTTTTAGTGTACACTTCTTAGCCACAAAGCTTATTTTCATTTGAATAATGCATGTAACCATATTAAATATTCAACTCTATTGAGTAATTTGGTTCAGGAAGATAATAGTTCAAAAACATTCTTGGAAATTCAGAGAAACACAGGAAGACTTATGTGAACTGATACAGAGTGAATAAGGAACTGATACAGAAGAATAAGGAAGATAAAATACATGATAACCTCAATAATGCAAATGAAAAAAAAATCCCACTAAAATATAAAAGGTTATTCAGAAACAAGTGTCATTGCAAAACAAAAAGCATCGATATTTTTTTTAAAGACAAAAAAAGAACCCAGTTTAGAGTCAGAAAATCTGGATTCAAGATACCATCTGCCATGTTAGTTGTGTGATCTTGGTAGCTGCAGTGCTACCAAGTAGTGATCTTTGTTAGATATAGTGATCTAAATCATTTTATTTCTCTAGGCTTCCATGCCTCCTTCTGTAAAATGAAGGGGTTGAACTAGATAATTTTTAATATAGTCTCTTCCAGCTCTAATATGCCATGATTTGTTGTCCATGTTATTGGAATATGTTAATCACTCTGGAAATATTTGTATAGTTGGATTTTTGTTACTTCTTTATGTATTCAATCTGCATCCTACTTTATATTTTTTCAGGGTAGGAATGGTGGGGTAAAAGCTTCTTTTTGGTTAATTATTCCATGATGTGTTCATGTCTTTTGTGTAGCTCCAAACACCTAGTCCAATGTTTCGCACATAGTAGGCCCCTCAAAATGTTTGTTAAATGAATCAATGGTTGGGGTTGCATTTCTCTTACACTCACACTGCATGATTGACTTGAGAGTTTACTTAGTCCATTCCCCTACATCTAGACAGGCTTCACTTAAAGCACCTTGGTCTCTGATCTTGTCAGTCATTGAATTGGAGAGCTGCACAGATGTTCAGTACCAGTTTTGAGAGGAAAGCTGTGTCTCCTATACTGATCCTGATGAAATGGTGAGGGAGAAGGTGCTGCTATTCGTCTTAGTAAGGTGCATGGGTCTTACTCTGGATGAGGACTTCAGCTCCAATAGAGGAGGAGGTAAGTCATTGTTTAAGGAGGTTCATTTAAAAGTTCATTGTGGTATTATTTTATTGTGTAAATTGAGACTAAAGGCTCTGTTGCTGTCCCTGTGCTTTCTCAGTAGGGGCTGTAATCTTTAAAGCCTGAGAACGAGGAATTTCCTATCTCAGAACTTTGAAAAAAGTGATACAAGGACAACTACATCTGGGTTTTAAGCCCCCTTTTCCTTCCCAGTGATGTAAGTACTCCATTTCATTATCAAAATGTATATAGGGCCCCCAAAATGTTTCTGTAACAGGATTGAAAATTTTGGTACAAATTATTTTGTTGTGTCATAGCCTAATTGGAAGTAACCTTACATTAGTTTGCCTTATGGATTGTGTTACTTTCTCTGTGGTTTGCTATCATCTACTAACTTGTTTTTCTTTTTCTTTCCTAGGTACCTGATTTTGTTCCAGAATTTTTTTTAAACCAACAATCTTCTTTCCCCCTATTTAAATAAATATAATTGCATTAAAAGTATGTGATATGATTATTTTACACAGTGGAGTAAAGAATCCATCATCATAAAAAATAAGAGAATTTGGATAGTCTTTGGTCTCTTTCATGTTTTCCTCACTTAGTCCATTTGAAGGGCCAAACTTTGTAAAAGAAAGAACTGTCCTAGGTCACATTTTTGATGGACCATTGAATACTTTCTGTGAAAGTTCAAAACTCTGTGTCATTTTCATGGCTGAGCTGTTTAAAGTGTTTGATTTTTGTACAGTCATAATCTCTGACAGTGCAAGAAAAATGAGAACGAAGGTCAAAGGAGTGACTTGTCTTTGCCAAACAGTGTATCGAATGATTTTTTTTTAATAACATACATTATATACCTGAGTGGGGAGGGGGAGGCGGGAGAGTGGAATACAAATTCTATTTAGTTTCAGATAATTTACTACACAGAAGACTTGTTCTATAGGCTGGTATTTCAGCCCTATTAAGCAAAAGGAGCATTCAATATTGAATTATTGGCATAGTTTCCTGGGGATAATAATTGGTGGTTACAGGGTTTTTGTATTTTTCAATAGAAGCAATTGCTTAGAATGGATGGAACTTTACTGAGGCACCTCTCATATGGTCACTTTTGTCATCTGTCCCATAGATGTACTGCCTATTTTGGGGTCACTCTCCTGTTAGTGAAGATTTACCAAGATAAAAAGTATAATGGTTTTTTTTAAAGGCACTTTTGAAAAAGTGAGGTTGATTTGATTTCTTTGAGGATAGCTCAGTGGTTTTCCATGTATCTTATTATAGAAACAATCCCTGATTTATACAGTGTTTTCTATTGCCTGTTATATGCAAATGACCATTCTACACTGGCTAAGGACTGCCCTCTACTCTATGGCCCTTGTTATTGCTAATAATTGCCCTCTCCTTTCTTGCTTTCCTCTGCTTCAGCTGACTGACTGGCCATTGGACTCACCTCTCAGTTTTGCCTCTTTTCATTCTCAACATTTTGGCCTTCCCTCTCTTCCCTCACTATTTTCAGGCTTGGGGGGGTTATTAGCCAACTTTTAGGTTACCCTTTTGATGTCATGTCCCTCCCACCCTCCCACATACCATCACAATTACCACCCTTCCTTTTTCCTCTGGGTTCTAGTAGAGTGCTGCTATATTCGGGAGATTAAGCAATGAGCATAAGTATATTAGTGATACCAGATCCACCCTCTGGGTTAAAACTCAGGTCCAGACTGGACATGCAGAAGCATTGCATGTTTCATGTTGTTATCTTGCATTTAAAACACAACCTTCATAAGATCATAAATCCTGGAAAGGAATCTTAAAGGTCATTTAGTCCTACCTCATTTCATTTTACAGATAAATCCCTCTGTGGATTAAGTGACTTGCTCAAAGTCACCCAGGTTACAGTAAATGGAAGAGTTGGGATTAGCACTAGGGTCATCCTGGACTCCAAATCTAATACTTTTGCACTGCACCCCACTGCCTTCTACCCTTCAGTAGTATGAGACCCCAGAACTTGGAGTCTGTTCATTGCATTAATGTGGGAAACTACACATAATGTAGTTTTGGGATCCCCTTTTTGTATATATGTAGTACTTGGAGTCTATTCATTGCATTAGTGTGGGAAAGTACAAATAATGTAGTTTTGGGATCCCTTTTTGTATGTATGTAGTTTTTATACTCTTTAATGTACTTTTTTGATCCCTTCACCAGTTTTGTTGAACTGTTTTTGTCCCTTTTCTTTTTTATCCTTTGTTATAAATGATGACTTGGGGGGTGGCAAACACTGGGATATGTAGGTAATGTGAAAACTAAAGTTATAAAAAAATGGATTTTAAAAACTGCAAGGAACTGCCAACTAGAGGAGACAGGAAGTTGATATAAGAACAAAGTCTGAGGTCAGTGTGAATGCTGACCTCCATCTGACTCTGAACCCAAGACACAGATAGGAGATATGTAAGAACAAGGTCTGAGGTCAGTGTGAATGCTGACCTCCATCTGACTCTAAACCCAAGACACAGATAGGAGATAAAGAGATAGAGGCAAATGGTAGTCAGAGAGAGAATCCTAGGATCATAGATTTAGAACTGGGAAAGACCCTTGGGAAAGACCCTTAGAGATCTTCAAGTGTAACCACAGCAAAGTAATGAGACAGACCAAAGGAGACTGGGAGATTAAGCTCGAGACTGAGACAGAATTAGAGGAAAAGTTGGTTTTGAAGTTTGTAATATTCCATTGCCCTCTAAGAAGCAGTAGTAGGAAACACTTGTTAAGATTTGTAAGCACATAAGACCTTAAGTGAAGTGATCATAGACTCACAGAATTTTGAAGCTAGAAGGGACCGTAGTTAGTTTAATGCCTTCATTTTGTAGATGAGATGGCTGAGCCAGGGAAGTAAGAAGCTGCCACTTCTGTGAATGTGCAGCCTCCTCTCTGTGTTTTTCCAAAAGGAGCTCCTGAGATTGTTCTTGCTTTCCCACTGATGATCAAGGGCATGAGGGCACAAGGAGTGCCGGCCACAGCAGACAGAATAAACCTCCACTGAGCTTCCTCCTCTCCACCCTTACCCCCCACCAGGAGCCCTGGCATGCATCTGAAAGAATGCAGCACTATGACCTCTGGGTTTCTGTGTGTCCTAGATGGGCCTCAGATGGTGGGGGTGGGGTGAAGGAAGAACTGGTGAACAAAGAGTAAGTACTCCAGAGAATGAGCAGCTTCTGCTCCTGGACAAAGTGCCCTGTTGGCCTCAGGCTAAAATAGAAGGAAAGGTATTGCTAGGACAGAATGAATTCTGTAAAGCAGGCCTGGTAAATTCTGGTAAAAAAAGATGCCAGGTCACTGGGTGGTTTCTAAGGGCAGTAAACCAGTGATGACTGTGCCTCTTCACTCCTGGTAAAGGGTAGAACAGCTTCTCCATAAATGTGGGGACAGATATACCTGACTGGAGGGTCTGAGGTCCATTCAAAGATCAATAAGTCAAATCAACAAACATTTAAGTGCCTTCTTTGTGGCTGGCCTGTGGAAGGCCGTGGGGATTCACAAACAGAAAGGAAATCGCCCTTCCCTTAAGGAGCTTAACATTCTATTGGGAAGATAGCACATCTATTTATAAGTGTGCATATGAAGTATACCCATAATATTCACCAAGTGATTTGAAGGTACACAGGGGTGGCAGCTGGGTTGGTGGATTAAGAATCAGGAAAAAAAAAACCATAAAAGATGGCATCTGGGTTGAGCCTTGAAGGAAAGTAGGAATTTTAAGTGGCAGAGGTGAGAAGTTAGTGTTCTCTGGGATGGTGTATAGCCTTTGAAAAGGCATTGAGACCAAAGAAGGAAAGGTATATGTGTGAGGAACCTCAAGAAGTCCAGCGAGAATAGCACTTGTTTTGAAGAGTTCAAGGGGAGAGATGCAAAGGCAAGAACTAAAACAATAAATTACGGGAGCTTCACATGAGCTGGGTTAAGGGAACAAACATCTAACTATTTAGTGCCTTCCCATCCAAAGATACTTTTGTGTCTGCCTTGTATGTGTCTTAGATGTACATCTATCTTGTCTCTCATGTTAAAACGAAATCTCTTTGAGGGCAGGGACTATTTCCCTTTCGTCTTTGCATCACTAGCCCTTAGTATAGTGTTTGAAGCGTAGTAGGTTCTTATTAAATGCTTATTGATTAATTAGATATCTTGGCATTATCATTTGAAACAGGACTTCCCCACTTAAGATCCCCAGTGGTTAGTAATGCTTCTGAGTCTAGCCCAGAATTAATTGGTTTCTGAAGGGTGAGAAGAAACAAGTAGTGAATGAAGCAAATTACTGCTTACCCTGTACCCTTTCCCTCTCTGTCAGATATAAGTCTGACACTGATTAGTCACTGAGAAAGCCTTTGGGAAACATTTTCTTAGACAGGGAAATCAGGTTTAAAAGTTTTATTGACCCCACCCCCCCCAAGAGAAAGCTGTCTTGTACAAATAAAGTCAAACAAATCAAAACAATAGATTAACTATATATGAAAATGCAGATCTCAGTCTGCACCTGATGTTCACCATCTCTTTATTCAGTGCTTCATCCTTGATCTCTGAAATCATCGTTGGACACTGCATTGATCAGAGTTCTGGAAGTTTTTCAGTGCTGTTTTCCCTGCAGTTGTCCCATAAATACTTCCCTGTGGTTCTGCTTACTTTGTAATACATCACTTCATACAATTCTTCCTTAGGTTCTCTGAATTCTTCGTATTTGTCAGACCTTTTAAAATAGGATAAGGGTTGCCACAAAGTCAAGTCCTATCTAATTATGGAATCATGAGGCTTTTTTGGTTTCCTCCTTATTAGGTGTATATTCAGTTGGATATAGAACCCTCTGTCAATGTTCCTTAAATGAATAGAAGCAAGATACATAGAATCTTATTGTCTTACCTCCCTTCAAATCAAAATATTTTGAGGAACCAGGATGCAGAACTAGGCACAGCAGGTATTTGTGCAAACCCTTGTGGAATTCAGTGGGCAGGCTGTGTTCTTACTTATAACTGGGGCTTCACTCTGGGCCATCGCCAAACTACATGTGAGGCACACCCATGGGGTGGCAGCCAAGTTTGCTTTAGGAGGGCTTAAAATTAAATTCCAGCTCTAAGAAAAGAAATGGAAACTGTAGGCAGAAGCTTTCCATCCTTTTTACACTAGAACACCTGTCTGGGAGGAGAGGGTCTGAGGAACCTCTCTGCCTTGACCACACCTGAAGAAATAGGCATGACCACCACTTGGAGAAACTCCATTGCAAATAAACTAACTGTTCACATTTGGCAGAACAGGATTGGATGATGCCGTTAGAAGATGTTTTTTTCTCTCACTCAAATTTTGACCAATTCTCTTTTCTTTGCCTGCATGCAATATTGTGCAAACCATTTGGAATGGTGACCCTGGGGGGTGGTCAGATACTGATTAAGTATTACACCAGCCTGCTGGGCTACAGTCCCAGGTATATACCGCTGCTTCCTATAACAACTAGCTGATACCAGATCTGATCAGGTGAGTATAAATGGAATGTTGTAAACTCCAATGCCGCACCTGTAGCAACTGGGTTTTCCACCTCTTCTCATCAAGAAATTTCCTTGAGAGCAGTCTTCTGCAAGGTTTTGAGCTTTGTTTAAAAAACAAGCAAGCAAAAAAAAAACCTGAGACAGATGTGAAAAATCAGATTTAAGAAAAACCCCAGCCTGACTTTCCAACTAAGGTGCTAGGTAGCAAACTACTCTCGTACCTGAGGTAAGGACATGGGAAGCCATAAGCAAGTTTCAAAGTGAAACAAATTGTGATTGGGAGCCAGTTTCATGTGTCTCTAAAGTACTTGTGATTTCCCAGAAGCTTCCTTCATAATCACCATAAGACCTTTCAGTTTTGCTTATTCACTAGTATTGTAACATATGATCATATATTTAGTGATGGACCATGCAGGTCATCTGGTACAGTCCCATCATTTTACAGATGAGGAAGTTCGGGGGCTCAGAGAGTGGGAGTGCAGCACCCGAGGTCACCCAGGAAGTACTAGGCAGGGTAAGGATTTCAACTCAGGTCCCTTGAGTTGGCTGAATGACTAGACCCAGCACACTTTCCACTGTACCATGCTGTATTCCCTTCAGGAAACAACATGATTGGATATGTTTAAAATAAAACAATTGCTCCAGAATAGGTAACATTTTCTACTATTTCACCTATGTGATAGATTAATTCTTGTAGATATAGTATGTGGTGTAATGGATATAATTCTGGGCTTTGGATTAGGAAGACTTAGCATAGATACTGCCTCTGATGATGACTCTGTGACCAGGAGATGTAATCTGCTTCAGAGAAGAGAACCTTTTGAGTATAGACCTTTCTGGACAATTCTAGAATGTAACCATAGTTCCATAACTCTGGATTTCATAGAAACAATGCTTACACTTACAAATGAGCTTTTTGAACATAGCCACAGTATAAATTGGGGACCACCCATATTTTAATTCTTTGGTATTATTTATACACAATGTTTGATAACTAGCAGTTAATAAGGATACATATTTAATCCCAATGCCCCATTCCCTAACATAAGGGATCAGTAGGTATGAACTGTGCTTGATTTGACTTATATGTGATGAAAACTTATTACTTCCAGAAATTTTCACTGGGCTTCTTTAAAACAGGTGGTCAAGTAACATTTGCTTCCCTTTCAAGCAGAAGTTTGAATAGATGTAACTTCAGTAAGATTGGGAGCTTTATCAGTTGAAGGGTTTCTAATAACACATTCCATTGCTGTAGAATTTGAGCTTGTTCATGATAATCTTGAAGGATTTGCAAACAAATCTGGGAAAAAAACCAAACCTCATCTGACTTGCCTCTAGTGGCAAAGTATGTAAATACTTTAATATGTGCAAAAATGATTAGTCTTCATAAAGTATTTCTTGCTTTCTTGAATGCAAATGTCAAACCATTTTTATTAGTTGTGGAAAAATACATTTTTTTTTGGACATCTGTGATTTCATTGGTAGAAGTAATTCCCTGTGAGGAAATTCCCTCCACCGATGCAGATTTGTCCCTTCTAAAATTAAAATTTTGGAGAGCTTCCTCAGGCACTGAAAGATTCAGTGACTTGCCTAGGGTCACACAACCAGCATGTCCAAGGAAGGACATGCGTTTTAGACCATGAAGCTGCTTGGCTCTCTGTACACCTAGGTTGCTTCCATTTAGGGAACATATTTGAATACAAACACATATAAATTCCTTCCTTTGATTTTCATAGTTCAGGGAGAGGGGGGAAAACAGTGTGACAGTGGGCAATTGTCCATTTGGAGTGGGCGGAGGCTTATTCCCAGCTTTTCACTCCTGAAAGAAAAACACTCCAGTCCTTAAATGAAAACTTAAATATTGAATAAAGCACAGAGAATTCAAACTTAGATAGCTAGGAGACTAGCAGAAAAATTGTTTCCTTGTCATAATTGTTGACCATCTTTTTTGGTTGGAAAGGTGTTGAAACAGTTATTGTTCCTGATAGAGAATGCTGCTGCTCTCCAGTATCAGTTAGACGTATCCATTGATTTGGTGATGTCCTGTGATTTGGTATTTATTTGGTTTTACTTAGATGTTCCCTGTACATGGGAGAGTGGAGGTCCCATAGTTACTATCAGCAAGAAACTAAATTTAGTTTAATATAGATTAGGCTAGAGAAGTAAAGAATCAGAGGGGAATGTGATAGCTCTGTATTCAGCTATTTGAGGGATGGTCCCATGGAAGACTTGAATTGCACTTGTTTTGCTTAGATCCAATAGGCAGAACTAGGATCAATGGGTGGAAGCTACAAAGAGGCCAAATTAGCCTTGATATCAGGAATAATATCCTAACAATTATGGAATGAGAGGTGGTAGGTTCCTCTTCCTTAGAGGTCTTCAAGCAGAGTTTGGATGCTTACATGCGACATAGGCCGTAGAGAGGCTTCTTTTCAGGTATAGTTAGACTAGATAGCTACTGAAGTCATTTTCAACTTTCAAATTCAATGTGATTCTGTGACTCTCCTGTATCTTCATGTATACTCATAATTTTTGTCTCAGGGAAGGGGTGGTTCATGTGCAGTTTAGTTTCTTGTGTCTGAGTCTCCATGGTA
The DNA here is from genome assembly GCF_900497805.2 of Vombatus ursinus. NCBI lineage: Eukaryota > Metazoa > Chordata > Mammalia > Diprotodontia > Vombatidae > Vombatus > Vombatus ursinus. Next base: position 7,989,449 of record NW_020948840.1, on the reverse strand, counting down.
TGTTCACATGAATCTTAGGAATTAAATATTTTATTTCTATAATATAAGCCACAGTCCTACCTAGATATTAATATTCAGTTTTTAACACACCCCGGGGCTAGAGTTTTGTTCTTCAGCATCCTCATCATCTGCATTTGGTTGTTCCCTTGAGAGAACTTACGATGAATTTCAAGGACTTGGTATATTTTAACAATTGCCTTGTGATTATTATGCATGCCCTATGTTATATAGGATTTTTCAGCAGGAACAATTATCACTTTTTGCTTTCTATCTCCCTAACTTACTTCATTACTACAAATATGAAAAGCCTTGTAGATTCCAGTATGTGTCCTAAAAAAAAAAAAGATGCTTGCCCATTGGACCTGGACAGTTTAATTATGGTAGAGTTGAAAATCAATGGGAAATGCCACTCAATGCGTTCTAAGAAAGGTCAAAAGCATCTTGTTGGAAATTTGTACTTCATCATATGCAGAGATCAGAAGATCCTATGCATTGCAGAAGGAAAAATAGTCTCATATTCCAATTACATAACCATTAAGGGATTTTTCCTTTTTTGGAGAACATTAAGGAGTAAAATTGTTTCTCTATCCAGTAGTAGCATTAGTTAGAAACATTAATATTGGATTTAAACTTTGGTGGGCACTTTATATTCTTTGACTTGACTTTTTTTCATGAATTCAAAGAATTTATACGGTAGAGGTCATAGCAGATAGATGAGCAGTATTTAAATTTGTTTGTGGGCAGCATGCTTTGATTTCAAAGGTATACCTGTCTTTATGAAAAAGTTGCTAACTTGTTTCCCACAGTTGTTACTCCAATGTGATTATTTGTGTTACATGGTGATGATGATGATAGAAATTATAAGGATATCTTTTTAAATAGTGGCATTAATCATCCTTATAATGAGAAAAATGTTCCAGGATCCTAGAAAAGCTAATATTCTCATCTTGTTATTTAGTCTTTTCTTCATTCCAGTGTTTCAAAAGGTGTCTTAATAACTCCTTTTTACATATAAAGGTTTAAGGAATTGCTTCTGCTAAAACCAAATCAAAGTAAACCAGAAAACCCCTGTATGTCCCCTGACCTTGTACATACTACTCAGCAAGCTATTTGCAGTTATCTTCTCTTGTAGACTTTTAGGCCATGTTTGACTTTCACTGGAATGAGAATAGGATAAAGACAGCAAAGGCCCAGAGAACAAGCTACCTCAGTATCCTTTCCTTCCTGTCAATGGTGTATGACTACTGTTGGCCTTCCACTCTACTCTTGTGGGTTTCCTGACTCTAACTGGCCTGGTGCCATTCCTTCAGTTGTGTATGACTTTGGGATAGTTAAAGTAACTTCTCTGGGCCTTAGTTTCTTCATTTATAAAGTAGAGAATGGACTAGATGACCCTTGAGAGCCCTTCTGGTTTTAAATCTGTGATCTTGTGTTCCTTTAGTATTCCTAGTTGCTGACTCTTTGCAAAGACTTTGCAACAACAATTGCAAATGCCTGACAATATCTGTGTCTTCTTATAGTTTTTATATGAATCATGAAAAACAGATTCTTCTTATTATATATTATAATATTATACAGTGGGTTCTGATACTTCGTGTAACAGTCCCTCTGGCAAGGCTTGGACTGGCTGTCTTGCAAAGAGGCCAAAGTCAATAAAAACCCTGAGGTTATATTCCTTTTCAGCTCTAGAAGAGAGAAAGCTATGGCTTGGTAATAACTGGAGAGTAGAGTTTTCCACCATAATGACAGTCTCTCTCTCTCTCTCTCTCTCTCTCTCCCCCTCTCTTTAATCTCTATATTCTCTCTTGATTTCTATTGATCATCATGGGAGCTTTGATCAGTTCCATTTCCACTATAGACCAGTTTGCCCATGGTTCCACACTCCCATGGGCTTATCACTATTTGATGCTGGACTTCACGTGGACACTCGATCAACTTAGTCCACTACAGCTTAGAATCTGAATTCAAGTGATCCTTCACACTTTCCTTCTATCTATCACCCTGGTATCAGGGATTACATACATATATCACTATGCCTAGCAGATAATCATAATATTTAGAGTTGAAAGGACTCAAGAGATCATCTTGGCTGGCCCTCTCATTTATAGATTAACACACAGAAGCCATAGAGGTTAAGTGAAATAGTAAATAGCAGAACTAGGAAATTCAAACTCACGAGTTTTTTATTGGTCCCTAGGACTTTTTCTCCTATAGCCCACTGCTTCTTAGGTAGGGCAGCTAGGTGGTGCAATGCATAGAGCACCGGGCCTGGAGTCAGGAAGACCTGAATTCACATCTGGCCTCAGATACTCACTAGCCCTGTGAACCTGGGCAAGTCACTTAACAACTGTTTGCTTCAATTTCCTCATCTCTAAAATGGTGATAATAATGGCACCTACGTCCCAGGGTTGTGAGGATCAAATGAGATAATAATTGTAAAGTATTTAGCACATAGTAAGCACTATATAAATGTTAGCTTAGTTAAATTCAGTTTTATAATATTTTGTGTTTTGAGACATTCATAGGTCATTTAGATAGGGACTTCCAGCAAGAAATTTGGAATTTGGGAGATTGGAGCACTCCTCCCTCTCTCTATATTTGGCCCCTTAGAGTGCTCCTTTACTTCCTCTGTCACTTATAAGTGAACAGCTCCCATATCACAATACCTAGCCCTTGCTTTTCATGAGCCGCAGCCTAAAGATACATCTTCCTGCCAGACATTTCTAGTTAAATATTCTGCCTTCTCCTAACCCTCATACTTTTCCCCAAACTGACTCCCATCCTACATTTCCTATTTTTGTTAATTATAGTACTGTCAATTGAATCTTTAGGTTGGAAATTTCAAAGTCATCTTTGACTATTCCTTTTTCTTGTCAATCTCTATAGACAGTCAGCAAACAGGTCTTCATTTAGAACTGCAGTTTACCTCTCTACAGCTTCTGTTCATCATCCTAGTTCTTCCAGGGCCAGATAAAACAAGACTAATTCCTCTTCTGCATGACAGTCCTTCAGATATTTGAAGACAGCTCTCCTGAAGCAGGGTAGTGTGATGGGAAGAATGACTTTGGAATCAGAGAACCAGGGGACAGTACTATGTAATCTTGGCAAGTCTCTATATCTCTTGCCTCAAGTTCTTTATCTATAAAATGTGGGGTAAGCTGGGGAGGGAGTTGTAGATTATCTCCATTTTCATTTCCAGTTCTAAGACTTAATATTCCCCACCTCCATTCCCACCTTCTCGCCAAGATTTCTTTTCTCCAAGCTAAACTTTCCCAATTCCTTCTTGTCCTTATATAGCATTGTTTTGGTCCCCTTGTTGTTTGGGCATTCTCATTTGGCCGCATTCCAGCATGTCAATGTCCTTTCTAAACTGTGTCACCCATAACTGAACACTCTAAGGCAAAATATAATGACACTATAACCTCTCTCTTTCTGGACAGAATGCTTCTATTAATACAGCTGATGATCACATTGCTTTATTGAGTCACTGTTGATTCATATTGAGCTCTTATTCCCAGAAAATCCTCAGGTATTTTTCCTGTGAACTATATAATAATAGTTATCATTAATATAATGCTTTTAGGTTTGCAAAGCACTTTATAAACATCTCATTTGATACAATAACCCTGGAAAGTAGGTGCTATTATTATTTCTCATTTCATAGGTGAGGAAACTGAAGCAGAGAGAGGTTATATGATCTGTCTAGGGTTACACAGCTAGTAAGCAAATGAGTTCAAATCCTCAGGTCTTTTTTGCCTCGAAGTCCAGTGCTCTTTCCATTGTACCACCTACTCCCCCTCCCCTGCACATATATATTTATGTAGGTATGTGTCATGTTCACATTTCTCCCATCCTATAGAATTTCAGAATTAGGAGAGACCCAAGAGGCCATCTAGTCCAGTCGGAGCAACAGTACCCCGTTATAACGTAGTTACTCAAGTTACTCTCCAGCCTTTGGCTGAGGTCCTCTAATGAGGGAGACCCCACTACATCCTAATGTATACCATCCTACTTTTGGATAGCTCTGATTAAAAGGGTGTTTTTTCTTTATGTCAAGCCTAAATCTATTTTTTCCAACCTCTACTTATATTTCCTATTATATTTTATATATTATATATTTTATGTATTATATATTTCCTATTATATTTTATATATTTTAAAATATATTTTATATGTATATATATATTTCCTTTCTCCCTTTTGGGGTCAAGCAGAGCAAATTTAATTCCTCTTCCACATGACAGCTACCATGTCTTCCAAAATGTTCTCTCACTCAGGTTAAATATCCCTAGTTATTTCAGGTGAAACATATGGCATGACCTTAAGGTCCTTCATTGTCTTGGTTGCCTTCCTCTTGATGCTCTGCAATTTAAAATGGAGCTTCCAGAACTGAACACAGTTTTCTATATGTAGTCCCACCAAAGGAGAGTGCAGGGATACTTTCCCTTTCCTTATCTGGGATGCTGTGTCTTCCCCTTCATCTCCATCTAATAAATTTCCTAGCTCTCTTCTAAGCCCTATGGTACTCTTTTGTTCTTTTCTCACCCCAATCCCTCCAACTAGCACAGTGTCTGGAATGCAGGAGGTGTTTAATAAGCGTTTCAAATGAATGGATGTTACTGCAGCCTAAGATTATAGTTACTTTTTTGGCTGCCAGGTCACATGTTTTAGTCATTGAGCTTTAAGTCCACTGAGAACTCCAGATCTTTTTCAGATTCTTCATTATTTACTCTTACTTTCATCTTCTTTACACATTTTAAACTTTTAATTTGGTTGATAAACTCTATTGCATCTACATTGCTCTCTTTAAACAACTTCCTTTTTTTCTTCCTCATAAGAAACTTTTTTTTTTAACTGTCTGCTCTATTTTGTATTTTTCAGAGCTTCTCATCCCTCTTGGATTGACTTCCTCTGTGGGACTTTAGACCATAGAGCCCATCTGTCTTTTCTTTGAAACCTTTGAAATCTACTCTCCCAAAATAGAGGGTATGTGAAAGTCCATGTCCTGTTTTTTTCTCCTTTTTTGATCTCAGATTCTAAGAGGTTATCACTTCCCACCTGCTCCACTCCCTCACCCCCATACTTCCAAGGTTCTGATCATTTCTACTTCACTGTCTAGTTTCTCCTTGTTGGTGAGGATCATATTCAGAACAGTAGCTCCTCTTATTGCTTCCTCCATCAACTGGAAGATAAAATGATCATAAATAATAATAGCTAACATTTATGTAGTGCTACTATCTATATCAGGCAGATTTATGCCTGAAATAAAGAAAAAAAACTTTTCATTTGAGTTATTCAAAAGTGGAATGGGGGCCTTGGGAAACAGTGCATTCTTTCTCATAAAGATTGGATCATCACTTGGATATGTTGTAAAAGTGTTGTCGCTCTGGATGGCCTAGTTGGCCTGTTAGGTTCCTTTTAATTGGTATTCTATGAAAAAAAAAAATCTGTTGCACATGGGAGAGATATTAATAGGCACTACTTCACATTAAAAGAAAAAGAAAAACCTTGAAGATTTTCAGAAACTACAGGCTCAATATAAATCAATATTAACTCAAAAAAACTAATATGATCTTAGGCTAGAGTAATAGAAGCATATTATCCAGAAGGTATACTTTATCCCTGGCCTGGAGCCTGTTGAAACTGCAGTTCAGCAATCTCAAACCTGTTCAGACACCATCTTCTTGCCTAGCTATTTACTTATCAAATCTGCCTTCCTCTTCTTCTCATTTGCCTTCTATTGGTAGCAATGTTGTAAACACTATCTATGCCCTGAAGGGCAAATCTTGCCCAAGATTTCATAATCCTTAGTAATTCTTTCTAGATTCCTTCTTCAGGTATATTGTTTTGCCCTTGTGAATGGCATGTACTTAAGTATAGGACTTTATACATATCCTTAATAAATTTTATCTTAATTTTGGTCCTGCAGGACCATTTTTCCAGCCAAATATAGCAGTCATGACAATTGGTCCTTTATTCCCTCAGGCTGCATGGGGTGTCTGCTAATAATGTCATGAACATTTCGCAAGCTTTAGTCAAAAAGTCAAGAGCACCTATTCATAGGCAGCAGAAGGAGCTAGACAATGGAATCAAGAACTGCAACAAGAAAATTGAAAGCTTAAAGAGTCAAATCAGAGGGTCTGAAAGAGGCAGTTACTGTGTCAGTAGAGATAAGGAAAAGGAGGAAGTTGGTCATTCAAATTGGATTTTAAAAAATTAGATCAATTAAGTGGGCACAGAGGCAAAAATAAGTACATTCTTCCTTTGAAATGGTCTTCATAGCCACTCCCTATTACCATTATCACTATGCTAATTTCAAGGCTTTATCACAGAAACAAAGAATCCAAAATTTAGCAGGGACCTCAGAGGTCTTGTAGTTCAACCCATACTTGAACAAGAATCCCCATTATATCAATAATCAGTCAATCAATAAATATTTATTAAGTGTCTACTGTGTACCAGGTACTATGCCAAGCACTAGGAATAAAAAAAGGCAAAAATTAGTCTCTGCCCTCAGAGAGTTTACAATCTAATCGGAGAGATAACATGCAAACCAATATATACAAGCAAGCTATATGCAGGATTAATAGGAAATAAATAACAGAGAGAAGTCATTAGAATTAAGAAGGGTTGGGGAAAGCTTCCAGTAAAAAAAGGATTTTTAGTTGAGACTTAAAGGAAGTTAGGAAGCTAACATTCCTGATAGGTAGCCATCGGCCTCTGCTTGAATACTTCGAATGAGGAGGGACCTATCATCTTTTGAAGTATTTCATTTCACATCTGGAGATTTCTAATGGTTTAGGCTTAATGGAAGGGGAAACTAACTTTGCTCTATATTAGAGCTCTTTAAATATTTGAAGATAGCTATCATGTCTCCCTCAGTCTTCTCTTCTACAGAATAAATGTCCTTAGATCCTTCAGCTTTCATATAACATGGACTCGATGCCTGGATTATCCTCTTCTGGAAACAATACAGCTTATTTCTGTGAAAAGAAACACTATAAAATGTAGGAGTAAATGATTCGTTCCTTATTATTATAATGTGTGGTGTTGTTGTTCAGTTGTTTTAATCATGTTTGACTCTTCGTGACTCCATTTGGAATTTTTTGGGCAAAAATACTAGAGTGGTTTAACATTTCCTTTTTCAGCTTATTTTACAGATGAGAAATTGAGACAAACAGGGTTTAGTGACTTGCCCAAGGTCACACAGCTAGTAAGTGTCTGAGGCCGGATTTGAACTCAGGTCCTCCCTACTCAAAGCCTAGTGCTCTATTCCCTGTGCCACTATACACACACATGTATATGTACGTGTATATGTATATACACACACATATATATGAGACTGTATATCTATAATATATACTGTATATCATATATACAGAGAGAGATAGAGAGAGAGCCAATATTATATATAATAGGGATTTCATAGAGTCCTTTCCAGTAAGAACAGGGGTGAAAAAAAATGATATCCATTGCTACCACTTCTATTTGACCCAGTGCTAGAAATGCTAATTTTATTAAGGTGATATGGTGGTGTACTTGGAGAACCCTAGAGAGTCAAATAAAATTAATTAAAACAATAATTTTAGCAAAATTGCAGGGTACAAGATAAATCCACAAAACATAAGCATTTCTATACAATATCAATAAAACCTATCAGGAAAAGAGAGAAAAAGAAATTCCATCTAAAATAACTACAAGATGTATAAAATGTTTGGGATTCTGCTTACCAAAATATACCTAAGAACTACATGGATTCAACTATAAAACATTGTTTATGGAAATAAAGACAGACCTAAATAATTGGAGAAATTCTTGTCCTTAAATTCTGCCACTCTCAATGTCCATATGTGTGTGTGTGGGTGTGTGGGTGTATGTATGTATATATATATATTTTTTTTGATAAATCAAGTGATATATTGGTGCATATCATAACTAAGTGTTAATATTCACTATAAGATCTGGGTATGAACCATTGCAATGGACAGAGAACAACTTGAAACAAAACTTACCTACCTTTCTCTCTCTTTCTCCTTCCTGAATGGTGATAATCCTTTTATTTTCTTACATTCTCTGCACTCAGGAGAGACATAAATGAATGGTAAGTCCTAAGGGATTGCCTTTCACAAGAGAACTTCAATGTAACAGCAAATAAAGGATAGCATTGTAATTGTGGAATTTTCGGCATCATTAAGTCAAGTGGATGATGCATTTGGGTGCAGTAGGGTCCTCCTGGCACTTCTGAAAGAAATCCATAGAAATGTCTATCTACCTGAAAGACTTGCACAATATTATATGTGGTGTAGTTGTTTCTTTAACATCACTTTATTTCTTTGGGAATGGGAAAAATGGAAGGTAAAGGATGTAATTCATTCACTGAATCAAGCCCTAACTTCCATGTGCTTTATTAAATAACCCCTGTGAGTTGCTGGGGTCAAAAATTTCATTAACCTGTGGCCAACCTAGTATTGAACCTCTCTAAACTTAACTAGGCTAATCCCTGTTTATCAGACCTGTGAGTCACCGTACTTGAAGTCTTTCCAGCTTATACCTGACTGGGATACCTTTAGAGAACCTCAGGGCCATTGCCATGCCATAATGAGGCATGAAGGAAGAATGTCCTACTATAAAGGTAACACAGTACAGTGGAAAAGCCCTAATCTTAGAGTCATAGGATTAAACCCAAGTTTAAATCCAAGTTCTGCCACTTATTACCTGTGTGACTTTGAGCAAATTATTTAACCTTTTTTGGCCTCAATTTCCTCATCTATAAAATGAGAGTGATTGACCTCTAAGGTATCTTCTAGTTTTATTATTCTCTAACAGGAACTTGCAGGTCTTATTTAGAAATCAATCATTTGCCCAAGTTTATTAAGTCAATGATAGAACCAAAAGAAAAGCTTTTGTAGTCACTTGTTTACATTTACATCTGTTTACATGAAAATAAATCTCCCAAATTGACATTTTACTTGTCTTGGTTTGGACAAATGGTTAACAGCTAAAAACTTTTTCATTTTTATTTTATTTTATATTTTATTATATTTATATTAATATATTATATTTATATTTCTTTTTACCTATCTTAAATGAAGAATTTTTAATGCCTTTTTTAGATCTGTATCAGCAACATTCTACTCAGTTGAATTGACACAAAATATCTATTAATACTGAGGGGCGAAAACAGAACATAACAGAAGAAAAACAATTTGGTCATTTATGAATAGCTAGTTCAGCTGTAAGGGAGACAGTACATAGTATAGTGGAAAGAATGCTGGAATTAGAGCCATAGAAACTGGATCAGATCCTGGATCTGTATGTATGACTTCAAGTAAGGTCATACAAGTAAAACGTAGATCACTTCTGTACTTGAGCACTCAATTTCCTCACCTGCAAATAAAGATGTTGGACTAGATGACCTTTAAGGTTATTTATAACTCTAAATCTTTGATCCTTTAATTTCAAAATTTTCTTAAGATATCAGAACTAATATGTTGCTTTCTTTAAAAATATTTTGGCCCCATCTCTTTTCTCTTATAGTTTAATTTTATCATAGCACTGACCTAGAAGACAGGAGAGTTGAGTTTTAGTTCCAGTTCTGCCACTAAATCGCCGTATTATCTACATCCTCCGGCAAGTCACTGAACCACTTAGGACATCACTTTCCTCACCTATAAAATGAGGAAATTAGATTATATGATTCTTGAGGTTCCTTATGGCTCTAACATTCCTTCATTATATTACTAGAACACTACAGGATATAGCCTCAATTACAATTTTGAGACTCACCAAAAATAGCACATTTGCTACCTGTGATTGTATTTTGAAATAGTAATAGTTGCTAGCAGCTAGACTAAAGTACATCGGGTTAAGTTTGCAAAGCAGCAATAAGAAATTTATTCAAACGTATCTTAGGCTTTACTTTAAAATGTTTATTGATGCCTTTCATTTTTCTATCATATTCATTTTCAAATATATCCCTTCCCTTGCCCTGACATTGTGAGCCCTTCCTTCTAATAGATTAAGAAAAAAAAAAAAAGAAGAAAATCAGCTAAGCAAAGCCAACACATCTATTGCATTTAACAGTATATACACTATTCCACTTCCATAGTGCTGTATCTCTGGAGTGAAGGAGAAAAGGTACCTTGTCTCATTTCTTCTCTGGGTCCAAGCTTGTTCATTGTAATTACACAGTGTTCCATTTCCTTTTGGTGTTTTACCATTTATATTGTAATCATTCTGTATATTGTTTCCCTGATTGTGCTTATGTCACTGTCCAGCTTTCATATAAATCTTCACATATTTCTTTGAATTCCTCATATTTGTCATTTCTAATGACATAGGAATATCTCATTATATTTATGTAGCACAGTTTACTTAGAGCTTATCTACTTTGTTTCCAGTTTTCTGCTACCACAACATATTGCTATGAATGTTTTGGTGCATATGAAACATTTCTTTTTGTTTTTGACCTCACTGGGGCATATGCCTAGCAATAAGATCTCCAGGTCAAAGGACATAGGCATTTTGTCAGTCTTAGCAAAATTCCAAATTTTCTTCCAGACTGTCTGGACCAGTTCATAGTTTCAGCAACGGTGTATTCGTAAGCCTGTCTTTTCCACAGCCCCTCTGACATTTACTATTTCCATCTTTCATCATTTTTGAGAATCCCCTGGGTGTTAGGCAAAACTTGAGCATTATTTTGATTTGAGTTTCTTTTAGTATAAGAGATGTGGAACAATATTATAGAGATACTAATAACTTGCAGTTCTTTTAAGAACTATTTGTTCATATCTTCTGCTCACTTATACATTGGGATATGCTTCTTACTCTTATATGTTTGTGTTAATTTCCTATATATCTTGGATATCAGACTTTTTTTAATTTTTTTTTTATTTTTAACATGTGTTTTTAAAACTTTGGGTTACAAATTTCTCCCTTCTTCCCCTCCCCACACACCCTCATTGAAAAGGCAAGCATCTCAATACAGGTTATAGATGTGTAGTCATGCAAAACACTTTCATAGTAGTCCTGTTGCGAAAAACTAAGTATATTTCCCTTCATCCTATCCTACCCCCCATTTATTCTATTCTCTCTTTTGACCCTGTCCCTCCTCAGAAGTGTTTGCTTTTGATTATCCCCTCCCTCAAACTGCCCTCCCCTCTATCAAACCCCTGCTCTCTCACCCTCTTCCCCCCTTATTTTCCTGTAGAGTAAGATAGATTTCCATACCCCACTGTGTATGTTATTCCCTCCTTAAGCCAAATCCTATAAGAATAAGATTCACTCATTCCCTCTCACCTTCCCCCATTTCCCCTCTACTGTAAAAGCCTTTTCTTGTCTGTTTCATGTTAGATATTTTACCTCATTCTACTTCTCCCTTTCTCCTTCTCCCAGTATAATCTTCTCCCACCCCTTAATTTTATTTTCCAGATATCACCCCTTCATCTTCAACTCACCCTGTGCCCTCTATCTATCTGTCTATACAAACATATAATTTTTTCCTTCCCACTACTGCCTAATACTGACAAAGGACTCATGAGTTACAAATATCATCTTTCCCTGCAGGAAAGTAAACAGTTCAACCTTAATAAGTCTCTTATGATTTCTCTTTCCTGTTTACCTCTTCCATGTTTCACTTGAGTCTTGTATTTGAAGGTCAGATTTTCTATTCAGCTCTGGTCTTTTCCACAGGAATGCTTGAAAGTCATCCATTTCATTGAATGACCATTTTTTACCCTGAAGGATTATACTCAATTTTGCTGGGTAAGTGATTCTAGGTTGTAGTCCTAATTCCTTTGCCCTCCAGAATATCATACTCCATGCCCTCTGGACCCTTAATGTAGAAGCTGCTAAATCTTGTGTTATCCTGATTGTGTTTCCACAGTACTTGAATGGTTTCCTTCTGGCTGCTTGCAATATCTTCTCCTTGACCTGAGAACTCTGGAATTTGGCTACAACATTCCTAGGAGTTTTCCTTTGGGGAGCTCTTTCAGGAGGTGATCGGTAGACTCTTAATTTCTATTTTGCCCTCTGGTTCTAAAATATCAGGGCAGTTTTCCTTGATCATTTCTTGAAAGATGATGTCTGGGCTCTTTTTTTGATCATGGCTTTCAGATAGTCCAATAATTTTTAAGTTCTCTCTCCTGGATCTATTTTCCAGGTCACTTGTTTATTCCAATGAGATATTTCACATTCTCTTCTATTTTTTCATTCCTTTTGATTAGTGTTACAGTGCCTTGATTTCTCAAATTGTCCCTATCTTCCAATTTCTCCATTCTAATATTTAAGGAAGTATTTTCTTCAGTAAGCTTTTGGACTTCCTTTTCCATTTGGCTGATTTTGCTTTTAAGGACATTCTTCTCCTCATTGGCTTTTTGGACGTCTTTTGCCATTTGGGTTAGGCTATGTTTTAAGGTGTTATTTTCTTCAGTATTTTTTTGGTTCTCCTTTAGCATCACTGTCAGCTTTTCCTCTACTTCTCTTACCTGCTTCTCAAAATCCTTTTTGAGCTCTTCCATGGCCTGGGACCAATTCATATTTTTCTTGGAGGCTTTGGATGTAGGAGCTTTGGCTTTGTTGTCTTCTTCTGGTTGTATGTTTTGATCTTTGTCATCAAAGTAAGATAATATAGTTTGACTCTTTTTGTGCTGCTTGCTCATGATCCCAGCCAATTACTTGAGTTATAAACTCTTTGTTAAGGTAGGAGTCTGTTTCCAGTGTGGAGAATGTACTGTCCCAAGCTTCAGGAGTTTTGTGCAGCAGTGTTCAGAGATACTTCTAGGGACCTGTAAATTTTCAGTTCTTCCAAGGTGGTATGATCAAGGGCGAGGTGTTTACTCCTTTCCTGGCCTGTGCTCTGGTTTATGAGCACTCTTTTCTGTCTTGGAACTGTGAGGCTGGTTTCCTCTCCACAGCCACTACAAGCTCCACCATGCCAGTGCTCCTCCTTGCCCCAGGACCGCCACCCAGAACTGTGACCCAGATCCAAGCATGGGCAAAGCAAGAGAATCCTGCACCAGCAGAGAGATCCCTGAAGTCCCCCTCTGATCAGCCACTGGATTCCCCCTCAGTCTGTGGGCCGGTACCTCAGGAGGCAGCCGCTGCCCCCCGCCGAGCTCGGGGACTGGAGCTGAGACCACCGGCTTCTCTCTCTCCCCACTGACACAGACTTTTCCCACTGACCTTCCAAGTTGTCTTTGGCGTTTGTGGGTTGAGGAGTCTGGAAACCGCCACAGTTGCCCGCGATTCAGTTCTCTGAGGCCTGCTCCAGGGTTGCTGCGGCCTGCGTGCCCAGGCCGAACTGCGCTTCTCTCCCCACCCGGTGTGATAAACCTTTCCCATCAACCATCCAGGCTGTCTTTGGCTGGAAATTTGTTTCACTTTGTCTTTTTATGGGTTCTGTTGCTTTAGAATTTGTTTAGAGCCATTTATATATATTTTATATATATATATTATATATATATTTGGAGGGGTTTGGGGGGGAGCTCAAGCAAGTCACTGCTTTTACTCAGCCATCTTGGCTCCGCCCCCCATATATCAGACTTTTATAAGAGATGCTTAATGCAAAGTTTTCCCCCTCTAGTTGACAGTTTCCCTTCTTGTCATTTCTGAATTGATTTTGTTTGTGTAAATGCTTTTCAATTTCATGTAATTGAAATTATCTGTTTGCTCTTTTATCATCTTCTCTATCCCTTGATTAATAAAGCCTGTAGTAGCTGTAATTGTCAAGGATACATACCTCCATCTGTTTTCTTTCTAGATGCCAGCAGATGATATGTGATAAGAGTGTTGGTGTTGGACTGAGGAAGGTCTGTCTGACTTCATGCACTTACTATCTGTGTAACTTTGAGCAAATCCTTTAATCATTCTCAGCCTTAATTTCCTCATCTGGAAACTGGGAATAATAATAGCTCCTATCTCACAAAGTTGTTGTAAGGATCAAATAGGATATCATATGTAAAACACTTTGCAAACCTTAAAATGATATATAAAGCTATCATTATCAGCAGCAGCAGCATTGTTAATGTGTTATATTTAAATCTAGTATCCATTTGGAACTAAGCTTTTTGTGTAAGGTACATTGTGTAAGATGTTGGTCTAAACCTATTTTTTGCCAGACTGTTTCATTTTTTGCCTTTTTTTAAAAAAATTGTGTCCAATGTATATTTGGTAAAGCAGTGATGAAGGAAAAGCCAGTTTTAAAAACAGGCCTTCACTTCATACATGGTATGAAAAATTTATCCTTTCTTAAGTTCCAGAGTCATATTGTCAGAAAATAGTAACTCCTGTCTTAGTTTTCAGTTGATTTTATTGAAGAGGAATTAAAAACTAGATTATTTTATAAAATCATGTATTTTAAACTGAATGATTCAGTATAAACTTACCAATATATTCAGGAAGCTTAATGAATAGATTGAAGGATCACTATACATACATAGCTGCACAATGCCTATATATTTTGTTTTCCCCAGTTTAAAAAAAAAGTACTTTTAAAAAAAATTATCTTATCAAGGCATTATGATATAGTGAGATTGTATTTTAAGTCAGGAAATAGGAATTAAAATCCCGATGCTGTTTACTGACAGAGCAAGTTATTTAATCTGCTTAAGTTTCCATTTCCTCATCTGCACAATGGGAATAATAATGCTTATTCTACTTAATCTCCACATGGTTCTTATGAGGATCAAAGGAGACAATACATGTAAAATGATATTTCAAAAAATGACTTTTTAGTATTTTGAGTTCCAAATTCTTTCTCTCTAGCTCCTCTCCTATCCATTGAGAAGGCAAGCAATATGAAATCAATTATACATGTGAAGTCACGCAAAATGTATTTCTGTATTAGCCATGTTGACAAAAAAAGAGCAAGAAAAATAAAGTAAATTTAAGAAGCATGCTTCACTCTGTCCTCAGACTTCACCTCTGGTCTTTTCATCAGGAAGATTGTCCTCTATTTCATTAAATGTCCGGTTTTCCCCCCAAAGGGTTATACTCAGTTTTGCTGGTAGGTCATTCTTGGTTGTGTTCATAGCTCCATTGCTTTTCAGAACATCATATTCAAAGCCTTCTGCTCTTTTAACATTGTAGCTGCTAAGTCTTGGGTGATCCTGACTGTTGCTCTATGGTATTTGAATAGTTTCTTTCTGGCTGCTTGAAGTATTTTCTCTTTGACATGGGAACTCTGGAATTTGACTATAATCTTCTTGGGAGTTTTCATTTTGGGATCTATTTCAAGAGGCAGATTCTTTCAGTTTCACTCTCTGGTTCTAAGATATTAGAGCAGTTTTCCTTGATAATTTCTTGAAATATGATGTCTAGGCTCTTTTTTTGCTCATGGCTTTCAGGTAGTCCAATAATTCTTAAATTTTCTCTTCTCTACCTTTTTTCCAGGTCAGTTTTTTTTCCAATGAGATATTTCACATCTTCTTCTATTTTTTTTCATGCTGTTGTCTTTGTTTTATTGTTTCTTGATGTCTCATGTAATCAGCTTTCACTTGCCCAATAGGAATTTTTGAGGAATTATTTTCTTCAGTGAACTTTTGTACCTTTTTCTGTTTGCCTAATTCTAATTTTTAAGGAGTTATTTCCATCAGTGAAGCTTTGTACTTTTATCATTTGTCCAATTATGTTTTTTTTTAAGGTGTTATTTCAGTATTTTTTAATGTCTCTTTTACCAAGGTGTCAATTGTCTTTTCATAATTTTCTTGTTAACTCTCATTTCTTTTCCTAATTTTTCCTATACTACTCTTATTTTATTTTGAAAATCACTTTTTTGTTCTTCAAGCAGTTCTTATTTGGCTTGTATCCAATTTGCACTTTTTCTTTGAAGATTTGCTTATAACTGTTTTCACTTTGTTGTCTTCTGGGTTTGTGTCATGATCTTCCCTGTCACTGTAGTAGCTTTTTATGGTCAGGTTCTTTTTTGTTTTTTAATTGTTTCCTCATTTTTTCAGCCTATTTCTTGACTTTGTACTCTATGTCAAGGTTAGACTCTATTCCCCTGGGTGGGAGGGGACTATCTCGAGATTCAGACATTTTTATTCTGCCATTTTTAGAGTTAGCCCTGGGAATTTGGAAGTTTTTGGTGCTTCTGAGGAGGTGTGATCCAGGGAGAGGTGTGGTTCTGCTCCGGTCCTTTTGCAGGGATGGCCCCTGATTCCTTGCAGTTGAGAGTGCTATTGCTCTACAGGGCATCTGTTCCCTTGTGACTGAAAGGGTTCCTCTCTGCCTGTCTCTGGGTTGAGGGCTTCTGAAGCTGTTGCTGCTCTATTGTCACGTCCTCCCAAGTCCCACAGCTAGTGTTGCTGGCATATGTACTCCAGGCTAGCCTCCGCCCTAATGTCACAGACCTCGCCTTCTGACTTCCAGGTCATCTTGGACTGGAAAAATGTCTCACTCTGACCTTTTGTTGTCTCTGACACTCAAGATTTTAATTTGAGATATTTTAAATAAATATTTTAAATTATGGTTGGAGATGCTGCTTCTATTTCATCATCTTGGCTCTGCCCTGGAAGCCCGTGTAAAGTGATGTTTTTTCTTTTTTAAGGCCTCTGTCAGAGTCAACTGTTCTCACTGTGGTCATTGTTCAACTGAACTGCTTTTTATAATTGAAAAGTAAAATTAAAATGTTTGATACTAACAGTACGGTGTATTTCAATCTTAAATAGATATGAAGGAAATTACAAGCAAATACCATCTGTCTGTTAATTGTTTTACAGATGAAAACTGGGACGATGACCAGCTGCTTGGTTTTGAACCATGCAATGAAAACCTTATCATGGGCTGCAACATTATCAATGGGAAATGTGAATGTGACACCATTCGAACCTGCAATAATCCTTTTGAGTTTCCCAGGCAGGATATGTGCCTTTCAGCCTTAAAAAGGATTGAAGGTAAGTCCTTATTTTAGCCAACCATCCACTTATAAAACTTTGCATTGTGTACTTTTTTGGGTGTTAGTATTTGCCCTTGAAAAATCAAGCATGTAAGTGCTTTCAGAGATTAATGGCTCTTATAACTACAGATAAGGAACATAATTATGAGCAAGTTCTTTGGAATACACACGTTTATATGTGTGTATGTATGTTCGTGGGTATGTTTATGTATGTGGATATAGGCATATAATGTGATTTTAATAGCATAACATTAACTCTCTAGATTTCATGAGAAAGTGTCTGTGCCAGATTAATCCTTGTACAACAAATTGATTTCACAACTGGTTGTCTAGAGATTAGCGCTTGGTGCTGACAAAAACATTTTGTTTTCTTTTGCAAAGAGACTAAATAATCTATCAATGAGGGTTTGATTACTTGGAGATAAAAGCTGGAAGTTAGGAAATCAGTGTAAGGTGAGAAGGAAAATAAGACCAAGAATTCTTGCATCCTTCATTCATGGCTTTTAGACAATTAATAGGTGAATTGGCAGTCTTGTTTGACTCATGACCACGCAATAACTTGAATTACCTAACTGAAGGATGAAGCATGGTGAACTATCTCTCACAAAGAGATTGTAGGAAAGGAAAGAGTGACACTGCTTAGGGACCACAGGCAGGAGAATAAAGCTAGAAGATCTGGGTCCTAGCCTTTGCTCTGCCACTAGCTGGCTTCATGAACTTGACCAAATCAGCCTTTTCTGCTCCTAAGTTTCCTTGTATGCAGATTGAGGGATTGGAATGAAATAACCTTTGGAGTCCTTTCTAGTTCTAAAAATGGATTGATTTCAAGATGAAAAAAGGTGACTCTAGAGGCCTTAACACACTTTGGCTTTCCAGGTCATTGGCTTCCTCAATTTCTTAGATTTTTAGCTCCTTGAAATCAGGGCCTGTCTTTTGTCTTTCTTTGTATTCCCAGCACTTAGCATGGTGCCTGATACATGGTGGGTACTTAACAAATGCTAGTGGGCTGACTGTGTGTTGTCTTCCTTCTTAGATCCTAAGCTCCTTGAGGCAGGAACATTTTTGTTATTACATATTTGTATCCCCAGTGCTTAGCACAGTACCTGGTACATAGCTGGTGCTTAATAAATGTTTATTGATTGACTGACTGACCTATATCTTTAGTCTTCCTCAGCCACCCACAGAGATGGTTGGTTATACCACCATTCACCTATAATTCTTCTAATTCCATGATCCTGAACTCTGAGGTTGTTCTTAGTTCAGAAATATCTCACTTCAAATCTGTCCTTAGATACTTCCTAATTCTGTGACCCTGGGTAAGTCACTTAACTGGGTAAGTCTGACTTAGTTTACTCAACTGTAAAATGGGGATAATAATGTCACCTGCCTCCCAGCATTGTTGTGAGATTCAAATGGGATAAAATTTGTAAAGCATTTTGCATAGTGCCAGGCACATAGTAGGTGCTAAATAAATGCTTGTTCCTGCCCTTCTTCCTCTCTCTGGTCATGATCTCATGTTGTCCATGTCTTCCTCTACTTTGCTTTTCCTAAACCTGTTATTGGTCTTCACTTTTACTTTATGTTTTCTACATTACTACCTTAAATTATTTTTAATCTTCCTATATCTATTAGTCCTGTCTTCCTACCCATTCCACAAATTCCTTATTCTTGGTAAGCATGGTGCTTATTTAGCAAATAGTAGGCACTTAATAAATGTTTGATTGACTGATCTCCTGAAGGCAGGGTATATCAAGATTCTGAATTTTAATGTGTCTGGTCCCTCCTATTCTTTTAATCTAGTTACGCCTATCCTGGCCTCATTTTATTCAAGTGTCTACACCCCCTTGTTAGTCAAAATGACAGAACTTTTTCATTGAAAGGATTTTATGCACTATGATCCATAGCTGAAAAATAATCCCCACTAGAATATACCAGACCAATGGTCATCCTGCCTCTGCTTCAAGACCTCCAGTTAGTGAGAACTCACCAATCTACTTACAGATAGGTAATTTGGACTACCTCTGTGATTTCACTGGAGTGGGAACTCCTAATGAGGAAATCTCTACCAGGTAGTGGTCAACACCTTCTCTGCAACTCATAAGAGGTGAAGTGACTTGCCTTGGATCACACAGCCAGGATATGTCAAAGGAGGAACTTGAACTCAGGCCTTCCTAGTTTTGAGGCCAGCTTTCTCTTCACTTTTCACCATTGCCTCCCCTCCACTTAGAGAACCAGTTTAAATATTACTATCTTCTACCATTGAATCACTTACCCCTTGTCCTTCTGTTGTTCATGCCTTGACAAATTAAAACTCAGTTATCCACACCCAGTATCCCTCTGGTCACCCAGGTTCTTCTCATACAAACATGACTCTTCCCTCTCCCCACTCCCTCCCCCAGATTTCCAATCACTTTGCCAAGTTTTATTGATGTGGTATCAACAACTTTTCTTGCAGGCATCTGCTTTTTTTTTGCTAATTACACAACCACTAGTTTAGTTTGGTCCTTATCATCTTAGCTGTTGAAATAATCTCTTTAATTGTTCTCCCTTCTTCTTGTCTTTCCCCTTGCCAGTTCATTTGGCAAAATAATCTTCCTAAAGCAGAAGTCTGACTTTCATCCATTACCCCACTCAAGAAGCTTCGGTACCTCCATTTTGCCTTTTAACCACTAACCACCACTGTCACTTAACTTTGCAGTATTCCAGCCCTTAGCACAGTGCCTGCCGCATAGTAGGTGCTTAATAAATGTTTATTGAATGAATGAGTAAATTTCATGTTATTCTTCCTTATGCATATTGCATTCCATCCAAACAGAATTTCCAGCTATTGGCCAAATTTTGCACGTCTAAAATTCACTTCCTTTTTACTTCTACCTCTTAGAATCATTATCTTCTTTCAGGTCCCATCTCAGATGTCACCTCCAATAGAAAACCTTCTGTATTTCCTCAGTTGTCAGTGTTCTCTACCTCCTCATTATCTTGTGTTTACTTATGTATACACATTAACCCCCTTGAGGAGAATGTAAGCTGCTTGAGGACAGGGCCTTCTTTCCCCTTTGTATCTCTAGCACCAAATGTAGCATTTTGAATATAGTAGGCCTTTAATAAATGTTTATTGATTAAAATTTTTATGTATGCTCCTATGCTATAAGCATAATTGACCATATCAATAACAAAACTAACAAAATACATATTATCTCAATAGATGCAAAGAGTTTTTTTTTTAACAAAACATGATATTTATTCCTATTAAAAACACTAGAAGGCATAGAAATAAGTGGTCCTCAAAATGATAAGTAGTATTTATCCAAAAAAGTCAGAGCAGACCAGTAGATAGAGTGTTTATGAATTATATAGAAAGAAAAAAGGGGTCAAGAAATTTCCTGTAGTCCACATAACTAAGGACAAGAGATAAGCATCTCTTTCTGTGTACTAATAGAATTTAATATAATTTTAGATTTGAAAGAGATCTTAGAGATCATTTAGTCCTCTCTTCTTATGTTCACTCGAGGAACCTGAGGCCCCAAAGAGGATCAGAAACTCATAGATTTAGAGCTGGAAGAAATCTTAGAGGTCACTGAATACAACTCTTAATTTGACAGATTAGGATACAGTGAAGTAACATGTCCATGGTTGCAAAGCTGATTAGTGACAGCGTTAGGACTTACACTTTTGTCCTCCAAATCCTAATGGAGTGCTCTTTCCATTGTGCCCTGACTTCAGGAAAGAGTAACCATAATCTGTCATTTGTAAAGTGCCTGTTACAGGCTAACTGAGCACTTTGCTTACTAAAAGAAGTGTGGATATGGTCCCAGCCATTTAAGGGTTTTCAGAATGGTTAGAGAGACAAGTCTAATATATGTGAAGAAATAAAAAAAAAATAAAACTATTTATGTGCTTAATAATATGATACAGACTATGAATGGAATCAGAGTTGAGAGAAAGGGAGAGATTAACATGCAGTATAATAGTTGAGGAAGGCTTTATGAAGGAGATGAGAATTAAATTTGAGTGAATCAAATTGGGTACATTTCAGGCATAAGGAATAACGTAAGCAAAAGCATAGAGGAGGAAAACTAGTGTGAGTTATGTGGTAAACATGATTCACATAGAAAGTGATAAGAGCTTGGACTGTGATAGAGAGTGAAAATGAAAATTATGAGATTAATAATAATAATAATAATAGCTAACATTTATATAGCACTTACTATGTGCCAGACACTGTGCTAAGCTCTTTACAATTATTATCTCATTTGCTCCTCAGAACAACTATGGGAGTTAGGTACTATTATTATCTGATTTTACAGATGATGAAACTGAGGCAAACAGAGGTTAAATGACTTGCTCAGGGTCACAGAGCTAGTAAATGTTGAGTCCAGATTTGAATTCAGGTCTTCTTGACTCTGAGCCACCTGAGAATTCCTGACAGTTATAACATGAAGAAGAGGAAATCATCCCAAGATTTCTAATTTAAGAGTGAATAATTGTAAAATCATTGAAAGAAATGGGAAGTTAGACTAGCAAAGCAGATCATATATACCATTACTTTGTTTTCTTTTGTTGTTTTTTTTTTCCTCATTGGGTATGGGTATCAACTCCGTTGAGCATTGTCATTGATTGTGTATTTGGAAATAAAGAATTACTTGAAGTTTTGTAAGTTGGAGGCAACTGAGGTAAGAGTGGCCCTCAGTCAATAAAGAACCATTAACTGAGTGCCCAGGGATTCCAAGTAATGAAAGGAGAGGAATCAGCAAAATCAATAGTTGATAGAGGACAGTGAAGCATTTAAGTGCTTAGAAACTTTTTTTTTAAAAGTGAACTGGGAATAGGTCAGCCAATAGGGAATGTCTGGGTAAAAAAAAAAACAAAACAGACCAACAATTTACAATCATGTAAATCGTAAGGTTTTGGTTGGAAATCTACCCTGTCTTCATTTCACCTTTACTTTATTGGTATTTTGCTCTAACGGTTATTTGTTTATAATACAAATATTTTTTATTTTGAAAAGCCATTTACTAACACTAAAATCTGTTCATATTATGTATTCTGATGATTAATTTCCAGGTAACAGAACTGACCAATGTCACTGTAGGGCTTCTAGCTACCATTTTTTGAGATTTATAAAGTGTTGAAATAGAGGACTAAGGAAGTGCTTGGGAATTAGAAAAGATTCAGGGTCTCGTTTTATATTTTTTTTTTGCAGAAGGGAAATAGATCAACCCTGACTATTACTTAATTGCGTGCTGAGGTCCTTTGTTCCCTAAATTTTAGAAAAATTGACCACAAAATCAGTTTCCTAAAGCTTTAATAGAATAAAATACTGTGTAATAGTTCACAGTATCTTCACAAAGAATGAAATCTTGCAGTAATTAATCATAACCTTTTAAGAAAAAAATTTTGTTAACCTCTGTGTTTTTCTTTAACCACCTTGAATTTGTCAAAGTTGTTGTTCTGTTCCATACAATATTCCCATCAGTATATAAAGAAAATGTAGTCCAGATCCCTTGGGTCTTGAGCAGATATACAACTAGTGGGATGTGATTTTAAACTTAAGGGGACATAGCAAAAAATTATTCTACCAAGGGATGGGAAGTGTGACAGTGCTGGTTAAAATTGTCACCAGCGACCTCTGCAATAAAACAGAGAACATATTCACTGAGCATGCAAAGGACACCAGACTTGGGCCAGTGGGTAAGGGGGTCAGGTCAGGACTTTGAAAAAAAAAATCGTAATTCAAAATGGCCTTAGAAAATTAGAGAAGTGGTCAGAAATAAATAATGTGACATTCAGTAAAGGCTACGAAGGAGAAATAAACTACAAGTACAATGGAAACATCAATTATTTCAATCATTCTGTAAATACTCATTAAGTACCTACTATAAGTGCTATGGGAAGTAGTTTACATTCTCGTTGTAGAAATGACATGGCCATACAAGGCTTTTATAGCAGTGTTTAATTTGGAGATGGAAGTGACCTTAAGTGATCATCTAGTCTAATGCCCTCGTTTTCTATTTGAGGAAACATAGAATTGGAGAA
Organism: Vombatus ursinus; assembly: GCF_900497805.2. Taxonomy (NCBI): domain Eukaryota; kingdom Metazoa; phylum Chordata; class Mammalia; order Diprotodontia; family Vombatidae; genus Vombatus; species Vombatus ursinus. Next base: position 7,966,519 of record NW_020948840.1, on the reverse strand, counting down.
ATTGAGTGATTTGCTTAAGGTTACATAGATATACTTAGCAGTGCTGGAATTTGATTTCAAGTTTGCTTTTCAAGTCAGAGAATACTTTGTTCCCCCAAAATTTGTGCAGTTGAGTCAGATAGCCCTAAGGAGCTGAATAATAGTGCCGATTAGGGACATTTTTGATTCACCCCTGATTTTACTGGAAAGGCTTCTTCATTATCTTTATCATTATCTTCATTACAGCTAATGCTTGCTGATGATTTTAGATAAATACTACTTATCATTTTGAGGACCATTTATTTCTATGCCTTCTAGTGTTTTTAATAGGAATAAATATCATTTTGTTAAAAAAACTTTTTGCGTCTATTGAGATAATATGTATTTTGTTAGTTTTGTTATTGATATGGTCAATTATGCTTATAGTTTTCCTCATATTGAATTAGCACTGCATTCCTGGTATAAAAACCACCTGCTCCTAATGTATGGTCTTTGTGATAAATTGCTATAATCTCTTTTCTAGTATTTTATTTAAATTTTTTCATTGTATTAATTAGGGAAGTTTGTCTATAGTTTTCTTTTTATGTTTTTGCTCTTCCAGGTTTAGATATCAAAACTGTATTTGGTCATAAAAGGATAGGACTCCTTCTTTACCCATTTTTTTCAGATAGTTTATATAAAGTATTGGTATTAACTTCCTTAAATGTTTGGTAGTATTCATTTGTAAATCCATCTGGTTCTGGGGATTTTTTTCTTAGGGAGGTCATTTACAGCTTGTTCAATTTCTTTTTCTAAGAGAGGGTTATTTAAGCAGTCAATTGCCTTTTCTGTTAATCTGGGCAATTTATATATTTTTATAAATATTTATCCTTTTCACTTAGATTGTCAGATTTATTGGCATATAATTGGACACAATTATTCCAATAATTGCTTTACTTTCATCTTCATTAGTGTGCATTCACCCTTTTTCATTTTTGATACTAGTAATTTGATTTTTATCTTTCGTTTTAAAAATCAAATTAACCAATTTTTTATTGATTTTTTTTTCATAAAACCAGATCCTACTTTTGTTTGTTAGTCCAATTTTTTTTAAACTTTCAATTTTATTATCCTCTCTTTGATTTTTAGGGTTTCTATTTTGGTGCTTAATTGGGGGTATTTAATTTGTTTCTTTTCCTAGTTTTATTTTAATTGTAAACCCAATTAATTGATCTGTTCTTTCTCTTTTCTATTGATATAAGCATTTAGAGATATAAATTTTCCCCTAAGTACTGCTTTGGCTACATCCCACAAATTTTGGTATGTTTTTTATTGTTGTCATTATCTTTAGTGAAATAATTGGTTGTTTCTATGATTTCTTTGACCCACTCATTCTTGAGGATGAGATTATTTAGTTTCCAATTTATTTTTAATCTATATTTCCACAGCCCTTTATTGAACATAATTTTAATTGCATTATAGTCTGAAAAGGGTGCACTTAACATTTCTGCTTTTCTGCATTTGTTTGTGAATTTTTATGCCCTAATATTTGGTCAGTTTTTGTGAAGGTGCCATGTACAGCTGAGAAAAAGTCATATTCCTTTCTGTTACCATTCAATTTTCTCTAGATAGCTATCATATCTAACTTTTCTAAGATTCTATCATCTCTTTAACTTCTTTTCTATTTATTTTATGGATACATGTATCTAGTTCAGAGAGGGGAAAGTTGAGGTCTCCCATTAGTATAGTTTTACTGTCAGTTTCCTCAAGTAATTCATTTGACTTTTTCTTTAAGAATTTAGATACTCTGCCATTTGGCATATATACTTATTGTTTATATTACTTCATTGTTTATGGTGCCTTTGAGCAAAATGTAGTTTCTCTGCTTATCCCTTAGGTCTGTTTTTGCTTTTGCTTTGTCTGAGGTCATGATCGCTACCCCTGCCATTTTTTATTTCAGCTGAAGCATAATAGATTCTAATCCATTCCATTATTTTAACTCTCAGCGTTCATCTTTCTGTTGCAAGTTTGGTTTTTTTGTAAACACCGTATTGCTGGGTTCTGGTTTCTAATCCATTCTGCTATCTGCTTCTGTTTTATGGGTGAGTTCATTTCATTCACATTTACAGTTCTGATGACTCTGTGCATTTCCTTCCATCCAATTTTCTCTCTCTCTCTCTGTCTCTCTACCTCCCTACCTCCCTCTCTCCTTCTCTCCCCCTCTCCCTTTCTCCCTCTCCTCATCTCTTAATTCTTTCCCCTTTACTTCTCTTTTGGCCAAGATAGATATCTATACCCAACTGAGTGTGTGTGTGTGTGTGTGTGTGTGTATGTGTGTATGTTTCCCCTCTTTGAACCAATCTAGAAATGTGAAGTTCAAATGTTAGCTGGCCCTCTCCCACCATTTTCCCCTCCACTGTAAAAACTCTTCCTTGCATCCCTCTTTTATGTGAGATAATTTTCCCCATTCTTCTTCTTTCCTCTTTCTCCCAGGATATCCTTCTTTCTCACCCCTTCTTTTTTTGGGGGGAGATCATCCCAACATAACTGACTCACATTTATGTCCTCTGCTTATGTAGATCCCTTCTAACTACCCTAATAATGATAAAATTCTTAGGAGTTATGTGTATCATCTTCCTATATAGGAATGTTTAAAAGTTTAACCTTCCCTTATGATTTCTCTTTCATGTTTGCCTTTTTATGCTTCTCTTGAGTCTTGTGTTTGAATGTCACATTTTCTCCATTCAGAAGAAGTAATTTATCTAATAAAAATACTACAACATGCTCACTACATTGACATATGTCTTAATTTATAGAACTATATATAATACATATATGTGAATCAAATAATGGCACCCCAGATATAATTTTCTCCCTCTCTTTCTCTTTCCACACACATTGTGTACATATGTATGTATGTATGTATGTGTGTGTGTATATACACACACACACACAGACATATACACATATATTACTATATATGGGATATGCATATTTATGTATGTGTGTGTATATAATTTGATGTACATATATATCAAATCATTTTCGTCAAAATATAACTAGAACATATAAATACACATAAAAATTCTAATGGAATCCTATATAGCCTTTAAAGAGGGTGTTTATTATTTTTTCTCCTTTTCTGCTACCAGTGTTATAAAGAGATTCCATACCAGTTATTTTATTTTGAGTGATATTGTGACTCCTAATTAATGTTTTGGGAAGTATTTTGCAATCTTTGGAAGTCTCTTAGGTCCCCTAAATTACTATTATCATATAGTTTGTGATGCAGGATATACTTAACTGAAAAATGGCAATCCACTATATTATTACTCATATGTAGCAAGTCAAGGGCTTTACTGATATAAGAAAGCATAGTTTTAAAGTTTCAGAACTTTCATATGTGTAATTTCATAAAGGTAGTAATTTGTCTCATTAAAATTGATCATATCTGTTGGAGATTATAGCATAAAGCAGTATTATAAATGTTAATGAGCTCATTTTGCTTTAGCTCTGTTTAGTAGGGAAGCAGAAAGGGATAGTGAATAGAGAACTGGCCTCAAAACCAGCTAGACCTGCCCCTAACATTCACTGGCTGTGTGAATGCACAATTTACTTAATTTCTCAGAGCTCTAGAAATTAAAAAAAAAATCCAGTAGAGCTCTCAGACAATATATTATTGCAAAGAAGGATCTGAGCTTCACTGACAGAGGTAGTTTCCTTACCCAGGAGGATTTTACTGAAATAATAGCCCCAGTCCCATGGGAATGAAATAACCACTTTAACCCAGCCCTATTACCTGGGGGTAACGGATAAAAGTTGATAAGGAAAGAGTAGAACCTCATTCCCCTCTTCTGCCTCATTCAGCATAATCTGGTGACTGCCTCTTCTTGTCCATAAAAGTCACAGACCATATCTAACTATACTAAAGTCCTTTCTCATTACACAGCAGTCTTAGCCTCAACACAAGAATTAATGGAGGGATAGTTTTTGGGTTTAGGTTTAGGTTTTTATATGGAGTAGATAAGTCAGTTGTGCATTACCATCTACTTTGCTGTCCCCCCTTGTTACTGGAGATAATCAAGAACTGACCATATTTCATTGTTTTATTTTCTTTTTAGGCACCTGTAAATAAGTGATTTTAAACCTGAAGATATGACGTTTTATTTTATGTGTTATGTGTAAAATTCTGCACATGAATTTATTTGCTTTTACGTGTTTTGGCTTTGTGGCTCCGGTTGCCAGTTGGACCAGTTTGCAGGCTTGTTGCATAAACAGTTCAAGTGTAGTCTTTTGGGGAGGTTGTGTCCTTAAAGGATTTTTAAAAGATTATTGTTGTTTTGATGTCCCTTAAACTGGTACAGGAAGAAAAATGGCTTCTGAAAAAAGGAAGCCAGTTTCAAATATCTGGGAAATAAAAACAGGAAATCCAGGGAACTTGGCATAAGCTCAGCTGGGGAGGAGCAGTTGGTTTAGCAGTTATCGCTGCCGATTATTACTAAAAGTGATACCGTGACCTTGAAGTTGTTCTGATTTTCCTTGCTTCTTAGAAGTTGCCATTATTTTCACTGATTGCTGAGGCTGATAAAAGATTTTCCACAAAATAACTTTCCCTCCCCCCTTGAATAGATGTGAGATATTTTTTAGTTACTGAAAAATTATCAGACATCTATTAATTAAGCATATTTACTATGTGCAAGGCACTATGCTGGGCTTCTGCAGTGTTTCAAAGAGAAGAGGGATACAGTTTTCACCCTGAAAGAGCTTACATTCTACTTGTGAGAAACAACACGTACACAGATAAGTAAACACAAAGTAAATACAGAGTAATTTGGGAGTATTAGGGAAATGGCATTCCCCCTAATCCTACCCCAAACCACGCACCATTAGACTGTGAGCTTCTAGAGAGGAGAGACTGTCTTTTATTCTCTTACTTTTTTTTTTTTTTTTTTGGTGTCCTCAGCACCTAGTACAGTGCCTGGCATATATAGTAGGTGCTTAATAAATGTTTATTGACTGACATGTACACACACACACACACACACACACACATTTTATACATTTGAAGGTAAACAGGACTGGCACTAGGCAAAAATTGTGAAGTCAAAATTTCCTTCTGCATCTCCAGCCTCTCCTGTTTTTAAGCTACTTCTTTACCCAGTATAGTTGAGGCAGCTAGGTGATAACGGTGGCTAGACCACAGGTCTGGGATTCAGAAAACACTGAGTTTAAATCCAGCCTCGGACACTAAATCTGTGACCCTGGTCAAGTTACTTAACCTCTATCTGCCTCTATAAAATGGGGGGTGGTAATAATACCTATCTCACAGGGTGTTGTGATGATCAAATGAGTTAATATTTATAAAGTACTTAGCACAGTACCTGGCACATATTAGGTGCTTAATACATGTTCGTTTCCTTCCTTCTACTTCAGGAGTCCACTGAATTCTGTTTCTCTGAATTTTTACTTTCATATCAAAGACTCTTAGTGGCTGATAGATTGATTACTCTTTAAGTTTTACTGTGATAACTCAACTAGCATTTTTATTTCACAATTAGAAATTAAAGAATTTAAATGTAAGGTATAGTGCCTTGTTAAAGGAATTTGGGTATCAGCAAACAGGTGGTGTGGGGTGGGGAGGAGATATCAAGGACAGCCTTGAAATTACTATTTAGTGGTGCTTCAGCCCCAGGCTGCCCCCTGCCCTCCTGATCATCTGATTCTCAAAGTTGGTGGGGTTTCTAAGGCCCTCTGAAATAATCCATACCTTTATGAGAACACCTTCTACCACATGCCAAAAACACAAGCACTTCTTAGCCTTTGCCTGAGGAAGAGGATCTCTAGTAAGGAGGAAGCCATAACCTCCCCAGGCAGCCTATTCTACTTTGGATCAGCTCTGATTATCAGGAAGTCTTTTCCTGATATCGGCCTACATCTGTTTCTTTGAGGTTTTTGCTCTGTGGGACTAAGCAGAATAAATCTAATTCTTCTTCCACTTGAGAGCCCTTAAGAATTACTTGAAAATAACTCTTGTGCCATACCTGTATCTCTTTTCTCCAGATTAAATATCCCTAGGGGATTAAGAAGCATTTCCATTGAAGAAGAATTTATTGAGCACCTACTATGTGCAGAGGCAGTATGGAAAAGTGGATAAAGAGCTGACTTGGAAGGGAGAAAGACCTGAGGGTCAACATCCACCTTTCACACATATAGGCTAAGTGTCTCTGGGCAAGACCCAACCTTTTGGTACTCTAGGCAGCTCACTAAGATTCTAAGTTAAAGAGCTGGGGCTGATCTGGATTGGTAGAGGGAGTCTCCTCACCTAGGAGTTCACCATATCAATGAAATCATAGATTTAGTTTCCATCCCTATCCCTATGGTACTGTGTTCCAGGGAGGCACTGTCCTAGAAGACTGGGCTATGTAGCCAAAAGAATCCAGGCTGTGCCCTCAAGGAATTTAAGGCAAATAAGTATATTTGAAATACAGGGATAGGGATGAGATCCATGATTTTAATGGTAGAAGGAGATCCTGGGGAAGACTTCTGTCTACCAAGCAACTGAGGATCTTTTCTGAAGATTAAAGTCTTTTAGAGAATTGCTTAGAACAGTGCAGTCAAGCACAGATAGAACCAGGGGCCACTAAATTGTACATGTACACATGTACCTGTAGGTGTATGTTGACTTAGAAAACCACTATTAACATTTTCTATTTTATTGCATTTTTATTTATTTTGTTAAAAATTTCCCAAATACATTTTAATCTGATTCTGCTGTACTCAGAAGTGTTATGGACCTCATATGGCCTATAAGGCACATGTTTGATACCTCTGACCTAGAATATTGAAAGGTTAATTGACCTGCCCAAGAATCACATAGCCTGTGTGTGTTTGAGGCTGGACGTGAACTCCTGGTTCCAAGACCAACTCTTTCTCCATTATGGAATAACTTCTCTATACAAAATATTTATGGAGTGAAAATAAAATAATTTTGGCAGAGGGTAGAAATATTAACACCTAGGGGCTGAAGTCTCTTCCAGTTCTGAAACTGACTCTGTGGGGCAATCAGGAAAGGCCTCTTCTGAATGGTGTTCCCTGAGCTGTGCTTTGAAGGACACTGAGGATTTTGTAGGCTGAAGGCAAAGAAGGAGAGCAGTCTAGGCAAAGGGACCAGCTTGTGCAAAGGCACAGAGGAGGTAGATTCAATAAACATTATTAAGTGACTACTATGTGTCAGGTGCTGTACTAAGCACTGGAGATAAAAATAAGAAGAGACAGTCCGTGCCCTTGAAGAATTTACAATCTCCTGGGGCAAGACAATGCATAAAAGGAAGCTGAAAGGGGGGTGGAGGTGAGGAGGGTCCCCTGGGACATGGGATTCCATGGAGTCAAACTAGGCAGAACTGCGGATGGAAAAGATTGTGAGCCCTCTATAAAGGAAGGCTTTTGGAAGTGTTTACTGTTTCTCCCTCCAGCCCTCCAATCTGAGGGAACATAGAACAATCTGGAAAGATAAGTTGGGGTCAAATTGTATAGGGCTTTAAATGCCAGACAGAGAAATGTGTACTTTTGCTAAACATGATAGGCAGCCACCAAAGAGTCTTGAACAAGGAGTGACAAAGCTAGCATTTATTATAGTGTTTTTAAGATTTGTTAAGTGCTTTGTACACATGATTTTATGTTATCCTCTTAACAACTCCAGAAAGTAGGTACTATAATTATCCTCATTTTTGTAGATGAGAAAACTGAGCTTTAAGTGACTTGCCTAGGGTCATACAGCTAATAAGTTTCTGAGGCTGGATTTGAACTCAGGTCTTCCTGACTCCAGGACCACTTATCAATTTGTGAAAAATGGGTTAGAGAGGAAGGAGATTGGAGGCAGGGATAACAGTTAAGAGACTGTGTCAGTAGTATACGAAGACAGTCTGAACTATGATAATGTTTGTGTGAGAGGAGACAGGTATTAAAGGTAGAATTGATAAGGCTTGCCAATTGATTAGGCACAGGGAATGAACCTCTTATGGGATGATCTGGGCAGTGAGCCTGAAATTGACCCGATTGCTGCAGGAGGCATATTCCTACTAGCTGCTATGCTTCTTGGCAATCATTTCTTCCAGGAGCTGGAGCCCAACTTGCTTTACTCCAGTTCTTCTTGCATCCGTAATTATCACTCTTATATCCTTTCCTCTCTCCTCTATCCAAGCATAGATTGAGATCTTTCTACTACCTGCTCCAAACTTAACCCAATCCATACTAAACGCTGATCTCACAGTTGTAAGGCTGCCAGGTGCATATTTTGTATATTCTCAGATATTTTATAATATCTTAGTTAATATGTAACATTTACTCCACGACTGATATCCTGAGCCACAAACCAATGCTGTTGTTTTGGCGATACTACACTATCCTTCTTCCTCAAACTGCAATGCATTTTTTTTGTCATTATTCTGTATGTACTTGTACATTTTGTCTCCCCGATAGAACATAAGCTAATAACAGCAGAGATTCTCACTTTTTTTTAATCTTTGTATAATATTCACAGGGCCTAGTATAGTGCCTGGTACATAGTAGGTGCTTAATAAATACTGCTTGATTCACTTAATATTATCACTGACATACCACTGACAAAGAAGTGTGACATTATAAAAATCCTTCTTTAATAGAGGTGCTATTATATTTGGAGGTTACAAAATTGCATTCCTCTTGAAATGAATAATTTCTCACTAATTCATACTGACCCCCCCCAGAGTAAATTGGAAAGAATTGCTATGTTTCAGAATTGAAATATTTCCTTATGACGTCTCTGTAGCCATCATTCTTTTAACCATGGCATGTTCTGTTTGACTAGAGTGAATAAATAGCCATTTAGTGTTGATTCATCTAAAGCTGGGGATTTGGCTTGAACCATAAAAGGCATTTTCATAAAGGGTTATATCCTGCTTTTGAATAGCTGTCTGTATTAATTTGAAGCTTTCTGCATCAGTAGGAAATTACATTTCTAAGTGGAAGAGAGAACAGAATTTGAGAATCCGTTCATCAACACAAGATGAATTGATTTTTTATTTTTTTGGAAGAACCTAGAATTTTCCTCTAAGTCAAGGATGTACTGCTTTGTTTTTTCTAGCTGACAACTTCCTAGTTTTCTTACACTTCGTTTTTCTTTTATCAGTTACTAGGAGTTTTTTGTTGTTGTTGTTTTGTTTTTTTAATTTCCCGAAAAGCAGCTAAAGTGCTTGCTTCTTATCAGTACCCACTCTTTTCCTGTTCCAGTAACAAAAGAACAATACTGGAATTTGATAATGTTGAAAAATTTGTCTTTCTTATAGTTAAAATGCTCATATATATGTGTCTGTAGATAAGACCAGAGCCTCTTACAAAGAGAAGGAAGTAATGTCTTTGTCTCAGTAAAATAAGGATAATGTCATATTTAATTTTTTATTTTGTTTCTTTCTATATTCTTCTTTCCTTCTACACCCTCTAACTTTGAAGGCTATTTTTCTCTTCATTACTTCATTTCATGAAATGTTTTTTGGGCAGCTGCAATGCACTGTACTAAATTCTCTGGCAGCAGAGCTGCCAATTGGCAGGTATTTGACTGACTTGGCTGGTGTTTTATCGCAGAAGCTGGTTACTTCTTACTGATACGTGGTGTTATAGTTGCTTTTTTTGGTTTTGATTTTGGTAACCCTGTATGTGGATTGAGAGATAAGTAAGACTACTGTTTAGCATTCCTGAACCTCTGAGAGTTTAGAAAGAATAGTGATTAAAGTCACATAAAATTATTTTAGCATATTTTTACAATAGATTCTCTTACTTTTTTACATTCATATTGTCTAGAATTATTGTTTTTGCTGGGTTTTGTTAGACAATAAGAAATAAACACTCTGTTGCATGGAGTTTTGGTAAAACTTGGAGATATTTACAGCTCAAAAGATGTGTTTTTGCAATTGTAGGCATACTTGTGATGTCTGAAATCATGGCACTGGCTTTTTTAATCTTTAAAACCAAATAGAGGAAAGATGTTGCTCTGTTTTGGCCATGGCCTGAAAGGAAATTGGTCTTTCTTTTTCCTGTAGGAATAAAATAAACTCTAAAAATACTAATTTTATCTGACCTAACTATAAGTGACTTCAAGAGTGCCTTCAAACACCTCATAAATAATATTTAAAGCAAGTTTTGCCCCAATGTGGAAAAAAATGAAAGTATAATCCTCTTAAGTGTACACGTTTATCAGTGCCTTTTGAAATTCTGATTAACCTTGCTAATTACAGTGGACCCTTTGAGCATTTAGCCAAGTCATTAAGTTTTATTAATATTATGCTGGCCCAAGGCTTTGTGTTTTTTTTTCCAAGTAAAATAATGTTTTGTAGTTACATCCTCATAGAACTGATTTATCAAAACAAAAATAATCTATGATTAGGTAAAATTACTTATTGTACCTCTTCAACTGCCTTATCAAACTTTTAGAGACCTGAAGTACTTGGTGGTGACTGATAGCTACAAAATTGACTAGAGAGAATTTGACTGTTGGTTGCATTCCTTTTGGAGCAGTATTCTTCCAACCCCCATCTTAATGGTAAAATATCTGTGGAAGGGAGGAAATTATGCAAGGTAATTTGGGGGGGAGTAACCAAATCTTTTATTTAATATGTGTAGTGAACCAGTGAGGAAATACCTTCTACCATGGATTACCTGGGCATTGAGAAGTTAGAAGAGTTGCTAGGATCATACAACCAGTTTGTCAGAGGCTGAACTTTAAATCTTTCTGATTTCAAGGCCTGTTTTCAGTCCCTTATTCTATATGGGATGAGTTGAGCATGACCCGGAGGCTATGAATCTGGGTGACTGAAAGTTTGCTGCTGCCTTGGACAGTGATAGGGAGATTCAGAGGACAGATGGGTTTTGGTGAAAGATAATGAGTTCTGCAATCACCATTGTGGTCTACAGATACGAGTTCAAATCCTGACTTCTCTTACTTAGTTTTCATGAAACTTTGGGCAAGTTATTTTACTTCTATGGGATTCAGTTTCCACATATGTGAAATGAGGAGTTTGAGCTAGATGATCTCCAGGATTCCTAATTCAAGACCTCACTACTTCTTGCCTCAAGTTTTGCTGTAATCTAAGAACCTGCCCCATTTTGACTTTTACATGGTCCTCAGAGTACTGTCATGAAACATTTTTAGACATAGGCTATCAATTGCCTATTAATATTTTCAATTAAACCTTTAAGTATTGAGGGGAGTTAACTCTTCAGAGTGTGGATACCTTTGTATTAACACAGATATATTTTCCCTGTTTCATTATTAGGCTCCTGTTACCCAGAACTTGGGACCAAACCATGATATTTTGGAAATGTTAATGCTTTTTTTTCTGACTTATTTGCAGTCTACCTGATAGTTTCATTTTTATTTTGCTTGTGCATATTGTATCAAGGGAAATAGTTTCATACTTTTTTTTCCCTCTTAGCTATAAAATTGCTTTGGGTATCTTGTATTAAGACGTGGTTGCTGATATTGGAGTGCGGATCCTGGATTTATGTAAGCCGTACTAGAGCTCTTTGAAAATACTAAGGTGTGTATAGTAGGATTGGCCTATAGGTCAGATTATATTTTAATGAGATTCTTTTCATACTGAAGTGACTAAGTTTTGTTTGTTTTTTTAAGATGTAAAACAACCCTTTCTGTATTTAATTCTGCTATTGTGATAGTGTTGGAGCAAGGTGCCTCACTCTTTTAGGGCAGGAACTATTTGGCTTTCATCTTTATATCCCCAACACCCAGCACAGTGCTTAGCACATCATGCCTCTTCTTGACCCTGTATGGGATTTTCTTGGCAAAGATATTGGAATGGTTTGCCAGTTCCTTCTCCAGTGGATTAGAGAAACAGAGGTTAAGCAATTGCCTAGGGTCACATAGCTAGTGTATCCTAGTCCAGATTTGAACTCAGGTCTTCCTGACTCCAGGCCCAGTGCTTTATCCACTGAGCCACTTAGGTGCTTAATAAATACTTAATAATTGATTAATCAGTCAATCATATCCCAGTTGGCTGTGAACTTCCATAGCTAAATTTTAAGTGGCAGTCCACAAACTCTTCTTTGGTTGTTCTGTCTACATATATTGGAGTCTCAGAATAATTTTGCTATTGGGATCCAGATCAATTCTATCTAGATTTTTTGATATTTCAGAAGCTAACCCACTTCATTTCAAACTAGAGTCACCCTAATAGTATGAAAAATAGTTCTGTATAGATATATATAGAACTATACATATATAGTTATAGATATATAGGTATATAGAACTATAAATAACAGTATAGAAATATATTATTACATATGGGATTTTTGTGTGTTCATGTGTATGTAAAGGTGCAGGTAGATAGATGGGTATACAGTATTGTGTGTATGTGTATTTATACATACATACTAGGTAGGTATTAGAAAGAAATATGTTGTAGTGAAAATAATACTGGACTAGGAGTCTAAAAATCTTAGCTCCAGGTCTACCACCTTTTAGCTGTATGAGTAATTACTCATTTAATCTCTTAGTTTTAGTTTTTCCTTTTATAAAATAGGCAGAAGAAAATGCCCTTCCTATCTTATTTCCTAGGGTTATTGTAAGAACCAAATGCAATAATAGACATTACTATAGAGTAAAGCATTATAAAAATGTAAGGTAATTATAATATACATACTTAAGGGGCTACAGGAAACAATGCAGTTGTTTTATATCAATCAATAAACATTTATTAATAACCTCTTTGTGCCAGGCACTGTGCTAAGTTCTGGGGACACAAAAAGAAGCAAAAGACAGCCCCTACTGTCAAGGAGCTTCCAACTTACCCTCATGGTGTATATGCATGTGTATGTATATAAATGTATGTGTATGTGTGTATAGAGAGATTATTTCTAATACTCAAATATTAAAATGATATTGAGAAAATCTTTCCATAATATATGAATAAACACATGCATATATCATACAGGATAAGATTGAAGTCAATTATATTATTTCCTATCATGAGTGTGTATATATTATAATAACCATATTAATAATAAAGTATCAAGATAAATCACATTTATATAGCAGTTTAAGGTTTATAAATTTAAATATGATGTTGCTGATTATGGTTTTACTTCCTTTGCTTAAGAATATTTCTGAAAAGCATCCCTGCCATAATAAACTCAACTACTATTCCTCAGGATATTTTGTCATTTTCTCTTTTATACTTTATGTTAATCCTTTGACTTATTTTTTATGACTGCAATTACCTGGCTCTTTTAAATTCCAGCCACTCTGTTGACCCCTCTCTTGACCAGGAGTCATTACGTCTCCACATTCTAGTGGACCTGAATGTGCCAAGTCAGTAAAGAAGAACTGGGGAATAAATGTAAAAACCCTTCTTTTTGCTGATATTCTGAGTATTGGCTGCTCTGGTTCATGATTAGAGGGCACGTTCATTAGTAATCATGATAACTTGCAACTCAGCTTTGTAAAACACCAAATTAAATCATGTGCAGAGTTGTTTAGTTCACTTTAGTTATTCTCTATGTTTAATAGGAGCTCACATCACTGGGAGATAAATGGTTCCCAGTTTCTCAGAATCTAGGCTGCTAAAATAGGTGTGGCTTTCTTGTTCTGTATCTCTGCTTCTTGATGTGAATTCACTCAAATGATAATTTACTAACTTTATGGCTTTGGGTTCCCTGAACCTCGGTTTCCTAATGAAATTGGGGATTGGACTAGAGGTCCCTTCCACATCTAGAACCACGATCCTTTTATCAAGTCATATAGCAGTTGAGTACAGAGATCTTTTTCTAACAGATAGCCTTCTAAAAGTTTTATATTTCTATAGCACCACATCTGAGGTTGGCTTTCTCAACTTGACACCCAAAGGTTGGGGACCCCAGAGGGTAGCTCACTATTATTCTTCTCAGGGTTCTAGGGGTATCCTCAAAGGTTTCAGTTTCTAGTACTGTTGCTCACCAGCCCCCATAGGTGTGCTTACCATTGATTAGTCAGCAAGACTTAGCTTTTAGCAGAAGGTATTTACTTAGATGGTTTCATAAAGACAGTTGATATGAAACATTCCTCTCAGTCCAGGATGTGTACTCTCCTTCCCCACTCCTTCTACAAGGTACTGTGGAGGAGAATGGGCTCAAACTTAAAGTATGACTGTGGTAGAGCCCATGACTATAGAACACATTTGGCCAAAGGGTAAACTTCCAACTCCTGGTTACTGCAAGTCCTTTTCTACCTTTATTGAGTCTTCATGAAGTTTACTGCAGGGCAAGATGCTCATAATAGAAAAGTTACTCCAATGGACTGACTCCTTACCTGGCTTGGCATAGCTGCTTGGTGGACAGGTTAATTTGCTACCACCCGGTAGTCTCTTCAGACCATGAAATGTTGACAAGGTCACTGCCTGGGGCATGTCCATCTCAAGGTCACTTCTTTACTCCTGTGACTACAGCAATTAGCACCAGTGGACTCAGTGAACCTTTGGTCACCAGTAGGACCACTGATGAGACTTCAGGATCTCCTAAAGTCACAGAGTGGCTGAAGAAGGAAAGAGAGAGAAAGAGAGAGACAGGGATAGCGAGACAGAGACAGAAAGAGAGATAACTAGACAGAGACAGGAAAGAGAGATAGAGACAGGAAAGAGAGACAGAGACAGAGAGACAAAGACAAAGACAGTCCCACATCTTCTTAGCAATTTCTTCCTGTGGTCTGGACTGGAACTCTTTCACCAATTAGCCTGGCCAGATATTAGACTGTTTGATTCTATATTGGCATCCTGTTTTATAGATAGTCCCAGAGGTTTGATTCTTTTAATCAATTACAATATATTTCCTGTGTTGCCTTATCTTGCTTTATCCAATGATTGAAACACTTCATTCCTCTCAAATCTTTTGATTTGTTGTATATAGTTTGTACTTTTGATTTTTTGATAAAATCAAGCTGCCTAGGCCTTCTAATTTTACTGATTAGGGAGGGGGGAACTACCTCCACCCTTATGCTTTATAGTTTAATGTCATACTTAACTGATATAAGAAGTTAGCTTCCCATTAACATGTTTAATAACTTTCAAAATAACAAGTTCATATAAAATTTATAACAAAAACCATGACTAATATTGGTCTTATTGCCAAATGGTATAAAATGACCCTCAGCATATCTCCCTTTAGCTTGGTGTCATTGATTTTGCTGAATTTTCTGTAGAGTTGACAATCATTTTCTGTTACCCAAAAAATCTATTTCAGATTGTTCAGGAGTTTTATGTCAACTATGGTGTCAAACAGCTTTTTAGAATAGAGATAAAAATTATTAAGTTCCATACAATTTCTTATAACACTTTTACTCTAGTAAATAAATGAATGATTCCAGATCAAAGGTTATACATTTAGAACATATACATCTCAGAAAAAGAAAAAGTGAATATAAAGTAGCCTGGAATATGACTTTATAAATTATTGAAAGAACTTATTGTGGAAAAAGCTAAGTTATCAGGGAAATGAACCAATTTATATTAATGTATGGTATTAGAAATTTAAATAAAGTGTTTGAAAGCTAGGCCAGGATTTTCTTCGAACAATGCTGAATAAATTCTGCATGTTAAATGTCAGTTAAACGTGTGGCACTGGCATGCATGAGCTGAGAAAGGCCAAGAAAATATTCACTTGGGGCTTTAAAATATTTAAGCTCTTTAATGTTCTTTTGACCTTCAGTTAAAGGACATAGTCACATAGCAGAGGAAATGCCTCAAATTCTAGCATCTGGGTTTGTTTCTTTATACTTCTTGGCACTGTTACAACAGTAGGGCTTTTCTTTCCTCTTATTTTTTTCACAATACAGTCTACACAGACTTTTCACAGGAATGGGTAAGGGACAGTCATGATGCCAAAAGCAATATGTTTCTGCTCTCAGCGCTGTAGTGGAGCCTAATTGAATGGCTTGTTGTTTCAAAGGGAGGTTAGGGCCAAAAACAAACAAACACAATCCCCTGCAAATGTACGTCATGTATAAAATTAGACACTTACCTACAGAAGTGCATATAAAGATGTGTGTATTTGTATTCATTCAACACTTAAGCTGTGAATACTGTGCTGCTTGGTATTTGCTGAGATCTTTCTGTCTCAATGGGATTTTTAGCTTTGGGAAGGCAAGAGGCATCAAACCATAAAACATCTTTTGTGTCTATCAGGAGAATAATAGAAGGGGAGGGGAATTTAGAGGGCGTATTGCTCAACAGCATCACTTTACAAATGAAACTGAGGCCTAGAGAAGGGAGCATAATTTGATCAAGATTATATTGTCAGGGAAAGAGCTCGAACCAAAACTCAGCTCCAAGTTATGGCTAATAATGCTTGTTGATTCTTATGATTCTAACAGTATATAAATACCAGTTTTTTTCACTTTAGCTTTTATTTCACCTCAAGCAGTATTTCAACCATGGTAGTTAGGTATAGTTGTCACTACCAAAAAGTCCAGAATTACAACTTTACAGAATGAATCAGTGAACAAGTGAGGCCACGTTTTCTATTAATTAGGCGGCCAAGAACTGTAAGTGCAAAAATTCTGAAACATTCTTATTTTCCATCTTTATATCTGTTATATTAAATATTTTATGATCAATCATTTTAAAGCACAGTATATTGCAAGAGAGGATTTGAATTGAATTTTAAAGAGGAAGAAACTGACTAGAGAGTGGGGTAGGGATATAGAGTCCCAATGATCATTTTTGAAGTTTTGAAGTCTGAAAAAGATTCACTGGATTTCTGAAATATGAAAGCATTTTTTCCTTAGAAGTTTGTTTTTTGATCCAAGCCTGTTTGCGGCCACAGATATTTCAACTAAATCCTGATGAAGATCAGGCAGGGGA
This sequence comes from Vombatus ursinus, assembly GCF_900497805.2. Classification (NCBI taxonomy): domain Eukaryota; kingdom Metazoa; phylum Chordata; class Mammalia; order Diprotodontia; family Vombatidae; genus Vombatus; species Vombatus ursinus. Next base: position 7,949,684 of record NW_020948840.1, on the reverse strand, counting down.
AAAAAAAAATTGGCATCATTGGTAGTCCATTATGCATGCTTTATGAAAAGTGTGTGTTGATTCTGGTAAGAAAATTAAGAGAAAAGAAAGCTTTGCTATTCTGCATGTCTGTTGCATGTAGTTTTACAGATAAATAGGTTTTTAAGTCATTAGGATCACAAATATTTCCATTTCGTTTGCAAAATATATATTATTCCTGAATACATTTACACTGATAGACTAGACTGAGACAATATAAGCGTTTGCCCGCAGCAAATTCATGCACATTTTTGCCCATGCATACATTCCCATGGAAACAAAACAAAGAGCCAAATACAGGTCAAATCTCATTACAATGAATTCCAAAGACTGCCTATATTCTTATTGTACAGGAATTTGATTGTATTGAATAATGTTTAAGATAATAAGTAGACCTTCTGCTGGGGCTCAGAATTTTGTTGCGGTTGTTATAAAGATATTCATTGTAACAATGTTTGTTATATCATGGATGGGTTATTATCAGATGGATTGGAGTTAATATAATTATTATATATACACTATCCATGAATAACCAATTTCTTCTAAAACCATCTTTAAATAATCTTAACATTCAACTGTATGGACATAGTTTAATTATCCTTCAAGAGGGTTTTAAACTCAGCAGTTTTAAGGTTCCTTATAGTTCTAAGCATTGTTGAGTTTCCATGAAGACAGTCAAGGAATTTGGAATTTGTCAGTCATCAATCAGTCAGTCAGCAAGCACTTATTAAATACTTGCTATGTGCTATGCCCTGCTAAGCACTGGAGATACAAAGACAAAAACAAAACAGTCCCTGACCTCAAGGACCTTACATTCTAGTGGTGGAAAAAAATGTCTCTTTACATAAGCATAAAAAGAATATATATAAAATGAATATAAAGTATTTTGGGGAGAGAGGACACTTAGCAGCTGAGGGGATCAGGAAAAGTATCATGTAGAATGTGGTGCTGGGGCTTATCATTATAAACATCAATTATTATTACTCCAATAAACACAGACATAACAATTAGAGTCATTGACCTCTAGAAAGAAAATGTATAGTATTCTTAATAGTTTTTAGGTGACTTTCAAGATTTTGGTTAAGATTAAATTATGCTAGGTTCACCCTGATTTGTTTTTGGCCCTGGATGTGTCTTTTTTCATGCCTATATGTGCACAGTATTGTTGATGACAGACTTTTTAAATTAAAAAAAGATGAATCGTATTTATTGTATGTTATCAGAAAGAATTCTTCATACAGATTCCCTAAAACTACAGAAATAAATAATTTCATACCCAGACCAGAAGTAAAGTGATTCTCTGTTTCTCCTGTGAGTATCTCTGCTTCATGGGAAATTTTTCTTCTGTTGTATAAAAGCTTCTTTCTTGAGACCAACCCAAAACCAATTTCTTTTAAAAATTATCTTTAAATAATCTTAACACTCATCTGTACAGAATATAATTTAGTTGTTTTTTGTGATAGTATTGCACTCTGCAATTTTAAGGTTCCTTATAGTTTTAAGCATTGTTGAGTTTTCATAAAGACAGACACTTAAGGAATTTGGAGTTTCTCAGTCATCAGTCAATCAATTAACATGGTTAACTGCATTGTTGAAGGCATTAATAGGATTTTATTAGTGATTTGACTCTGGGATTTTGGAGGTCATTATAATAAGGAATGAGTAGATGAGTAGAGTTCCATAGTCACCCAATAAAGGATATGTAAAGTTTGTACACCCAGATTCTATTCAGAAGAATGTCTATATGCAATACAAAAGTCTTATGTTACCTGTAAAATGAGAAGGTTGAACTAGATGACTCTATGGTACTTTTCAGCTCTAAATCTACAGAATCAGTTGCCTAAAATATCACAGTAGCAGTCAATAAGTATATATTCATAGTCTGAGCTAGAAGATAGCTATCTACCTTAGAGATCATGTGGTCCAACCCCCCACCCATCCCCATGTTGCAGATAGAAAACAGACATGGAAAGACAAGATGACTTATCCAAGGTTGCATACTAATTGTTAACCCTAGATTAAAAACAATGCTTCTTCACTCCTGGTTCATTGTTTCCTACTGTGCCATGCTGCCTTTCTATTTTGTTTTTATTAACTGTATTATTTCATTTCATAATTTTCCTATGTCGAATATAATAGTTTTCAGAGACCTATCGTTCATTTTTTTTATTCCCTCAAGTATTAAGTATTAATTAAGTATTAAGGGCCTAATAATCAATCAGAGGGCTTTAGCAACTGGGGGATCAGGATATACTTTGTAGTGTAGGAGGTAATGCTTGCACAAAGCTAGAATAAGCTAGGTATTCTAAGAGATGGAGAAGAAGAAGGGCTTCTCCAGGATGGGGGTAGAAGGAGTATCACTTTTGGACATAGCCATCAGGAGAGTTTGGCGGGAGCATCTGAATTTTGGTAACCCAGGACTGCTGAGACTCCTTTGGAATTGAATATCACTCTCCACTGGGCTTATATTAATTTAAACACAGCAACATTAAGACCAGAATGGATTGTGAAATTTGAATTTTAATCAGTATAGGATCTGGTTATCAGCTTTTTGCCTTTTAGGCCCAGATTCCTCACTATAATGTTTCCTTACTTTTCTCCCAGTGGTTATATTTGCCAGCTGCACAGGAGCAAAATAGTAGTATGGTGGTATATCTAGGAAAGAGAAATAAACTCAAATATTCTCTACTAAGAAAGGAAGCCACAAGGCCACAAATGAAAATGATTATCAACAATGCTTTATGGAGTTGCAATTTTCCTGTATATAATATGTATATCTGTGTTTGTGTATATATACACACACACATATAATATTTGCTAAGCACAAACACCCACCTACGCATACATACAGTATGTAAAATGATGATTTTTAGCATGATTTATCCTTACAGCGTCTGTGTAAGTGCTTTCCCCAGTGCCTGAAATACATTTCCTCCTCTCCATGGTTCTTTAGAATCTGTAGCTCCCTTAAAAGCTCAGTCCAAGTACCTCCTCTTAGGTGAGACTTTTACTGATCCCTCCCTTTTGACCCCTTGCCCAGCTGCTAGTATTCCCTGAAATTATTTTGTATTTGACTTGTATATACATAGTATTTACATATATGTATGCAGTTGTTCCCCTGATAGAAAGTAAGTCTCATGAGGGCAGAGGCTATTTTTTTTTTTGTCTTTGTATCCCAGTGTCTCTTCTGGTGCCCTGCAAAATTAAAAGTTGTTATTTACTGATTGATTCTCCTGCATCAGGGACCTGCCACTTTGAGGCTGCTTTCCTTCCACAGTTATTGACAATTCTTTGTCTTAAAGATTTTTGTTTCCTTTTGCTCTTTTCTTTTACCATCTTTGTACTTGTTTCTTCCAATCAACAAACATTTATTAAATGCTTACTATGTACCAAACACTGTGCTAAGTGCCGAGGATGCAAACACAAGCAAAAAGAAAGAGTATCTGCCTTCAAAGAGCTTATATTCTAAAGGCAAAGACATACATAGAAGATAACTGAAAAGCAGGGAGAGGGGAAGGAAGTAGAGAAGTTACCCATGCAGGTACATGGTGGTAAAGCTTGGAGAGTCAGAAGCAGAGTTGGGATAGGAATGAAAGATGGCTTTCCTGGGCCTTTTTTCCACATGGAAATACTATGAAGAATTCACCACTGGGGGAAGGGAACCATGGGGGGAGAGGGATGTTCCACAGTGAGAAGGCAATGAAGGAACTTCTAGGAAGAGAAGGGGGCTGAGGCATGGTAGCAAAGTCTGGGAAGTCAGAAGAAAAGCTAGAGAAGAATGTCCATGTACATTATTTCATATTGCATTCATTCTTAAAACTTGGTTCTTAGCCATCATCAGTCAAACTATAGTCCTTAATGAATTAATTTGAAAATTCTTCATAAAGTTCATTATTCCTGGGAATAGGAACAAGACTGCTACTTTTCTGCTAACAAATGATGGTGCTGTAGAACTTCAAAAGACACATGATTTGAGTACTCCTTCCACTAATACAGATAACATTGTTTCTGAACTTCAGATGAGGTGCTATGGACAAAATTAAAAATTTAAAACCGTTACTTAGTATTTCTGACCTCTCCATTAGGATCCATTGCATGGCCCAAACACAGGTTTTTCCAACATGGGTCCTTCCAAAATGTGTGCCCTGTTCCTATAGTTTTCCAGACCCAGGGCCGCCTTCTTGCCATGGGGAGGCCTCAGAGTAGGACTTTGCATAAATGGTGAGTCTTCTACTAAAGTCCTACTTTTGTGTTTCATCTTGGCTTGGAGGTAACTCTGGGTTCCAAAGACTATGAGAATGTTGGTCAGTATCTGGTAAGTCTTGACAAGTTGGAAAGGCTTCAAGTACTAACCTGATGATATAATGTATCTGTCATCCAAGATCCAGCCTACTAGGTTTTGGGAGATTCACTATTGTTGGCTGCAGGGTGACGAAATTTTCAACTGCAGACCTCAAAGAGGACTATCTTTGAAGTAATTGAAGTAATTTTTGTAGTAGAGATAGTACCCATCCTGATGAAATCATTATCATTGAAGTATTAATGGTTAAATTGTCAAGGCTTTTTTCTCTTCTAACACCCAACCTTATCAGTGTCTCTCCTATGTTTCTTGTCATTCTTTTATTTAGAGGAAGTTTTAGAACACAAGTTTTCACAGTTTAAAAGGTCCTTAGAGATCTTCTCTAAGAAAACTGAGGCACTGAGAGATTAAATAACTTGCCCAAGGACACACAGTTGTTAAGTATATTTGAACCCAATCCTGCTGACCCCAAATCCAGTATTGTTTCCACTGTACTACTGATTGCCATGCAATCTTCTGTTTTTAATTTCTGCTTCATATTGTACCTCCTTACCTCTCAACTGGATTATTTCAGTAGCCAACCAATCAGTCTCCCTGCCTTCAGTCTCTCTCAAACCAATATATACTCCACACCGCTATTGAAGTACAGATAAAATCTTGTTACTTTCATATTCATTACACTCCAGTGCCTCCCTGTTGCCTCTAGAATGAAACATAAACTTCTGTTTGACTTTAATAGCCCTTTTTTCCCCAGCCCTGACCTACCTTTCTTGCCTCATGATACATTACTCTTTCCTGCCTTCTACTCTGTATCCAAACTGGCCTTCTTGTTCCTCACAGTCAACTTTCCATCTTCTATCTTTATGCCTTGGTACAAGCCTAGAATGTACCCTCTTGTTTTTACCTCTTAGAATCTCTTATTTTCTTAAAGATTCAGCTCAAGCACCACCTTCTATAACTCTTCTGATCCTTCCAGTTGCTAGTGCCCTCTATTTTAAATCTGCATGTATTTATTTTGTATATATTTCATATGTACTCTGTACATGTTGTCTCTCCTTGTTAGAATGTAAGGTCCTTGGGGGCAAGGACTGTTTCATTTTTCTTCTTTGAATTCTCAGCACCCATTACAAAGCCAAGCATGCAGTAGGAACTTAATAAATGTTAATTGATTTGGGGTAGCAACATTTGATGAAATTGGGGGATATTCGTATTAGATATCTGTGGCCTAGAACCCTTAGTAATCAACTAGGAGACTTGGAGGAAAGTAGCTTTCTTTTCTTTCCCTTGCTTTTACTTTTTTTCTCTAGTCTTTCTCCCACACTCTCTTGAAAATGAATTATAATTTGCACATTTCTCTTGGAGATTCTCCTGTTTCTCTTTTCTTCATTGTCACTTATTTTTTTCTTCAACTGCATTATTCTTATTCACCTCCTTGTTTCATATCAGTCTTGTTAGACTTCACCTTTGCCCTTTCCCTCTCTGTTCATTGTATGTTCACTCTCCCTTCCAATTCTCTACTTGTAACCCTCTTTTAAAAATAGTTCTATTTGTAATATTTTCAAACTGCTGGAAATAGTGGAAGCTTTAACTAAGGATAGTGATGATTAAACTGACTTAGATGTGTGATGGAACCCTGTAGATATTTTTTGTGAATTGAAATCTTTCCATGCAAATGAATGAACATTCTATTTTCAAAGAAATATGATTTAAAATAAAATGGAAGCGAAAATGGAATCACTAGCTAAACAAAACAGTACCATGAATCAGGGAAACAAAAAGCTCAAAATACAGTAGGAATAAATATCGTGGAAGCCATAAACTATTATAGTCTTTTAGCATTTTGGTATTTCCCTTTACATGAGCATCTAGGTGGCACAGTGGATAGAGTGCTGAACCTGGAGTCAGGAAGATTCATTTCCCTGATTTCACATCTGGCCTCAGATACTTACTAGCTGTGTGGCCCTGGGAAAGTCACTTAACCCTGTTTGTATCAGTTTCCTCATCTGTAAAATGCACTGGAGAAGGAAACCACTCTAATGTCTTTGCCAAGAAAACCCCAAATGGAGTCACAAAAAGTCAGACACAACTGAAAGTGGCTGAACAACAACAAATTGCCTTGCAAAACTGTCAGTTACTACCTATTCAGATCACAACAATAATTAATATTATTAAATATAATATGAGTTATTATTAAGCAGCCTCGTGTAGTAGGCATTTATTATTCAAATTAAAAAGAGGACTGTTCTTCTCTTGAGTTTTTAGTAGGTAGAGACTACTCTGTTGTTTTTTTCTTGCCATCTGTATTCTTCATTCTACTCTTATCCCTTTCAACTTCCTGATTGCTGAATCCCATCATTTTTTATTATGTTCTTAATGTCTCTGAACTTTCTGCAGCATTTGACATTAGACTACCCTTTCCTTGTTGATACTCTTTCCTTTCTTAGCTTCCATGATACTACACTCCCGTGGTTCTCTTGCTTCTGCTACTCCCATCACTTAAATATGGTTGTCTGTCCTAGATCTTTTTCTCTTTCTACAATCTTTCTCTTAGTATTCTTATTGCTATTTTCATTACTACCTTCCTGTAGATAAGTCTCAAATCTTATATCTCTGTCCATAAATTCTCCTCAGAGTTCCAGTCTTATGTTTCTAACTTTTTACTGAATAAGATAAGCCTAGATATCCTGTGGCACCCAAAACTCAACATTTATAAAACTAAATTTAACTTCCTCCTAAAACCTGTCCCTCCCCAGTCTCTTTATATCTCTTGATGATAGGCTCCTCCTATCTTTCAGAGTCATAATCACAGATTCATATTTGACTCTTTTCTCATATCCAGTTAGTTGACCTATTCTATTGATTCTACCTTGGTATTATCTCTAGCATCTGAACTCTTTTGTCACTCTTCAGCCACTCTAGTTCAGGGACTCATCTCTTATGTCCTTTCAACTAGCCTTCTAATAGCTCTTCCAGCCCCAATTCAATCATATATCTCTCCTCTACCTGATGAACCAATTAATCATCGTACTCTATCACTGTGATCATGTCTGTCCTATTCATAAGCCTGAAGCGTCTTGCTCTTGTTTTCAGATATGAGATTGAGTAGGTGGCCACTTTGAGGTCACCTCCAACCTTGAGATTCTGTTATGCATTGTCTAATAAAGTATAAACTTCTGATCTCATAAATCAGGACCCTCTACAACCTATGTTTCCTGTGCCTTTCCAAAGGCTTCTTTCATTCCACTTCTCTTCTTGTACCATATATTCCAAGCAAACTGGACTACTTTGTATCCCCTGTTCTTATCCTGCTCTTTCTGTTCTTTCATTCATTCTGTCTTCCATACTTATGGTGAATGGCTTGTTGAAGTCACTCGTTTTCTTCAAGGCCCATCTCAGCTACTGCTTCCTCCATAAAGCTTTTCCTGGACTGTCCCACAAAGATGAAAGAGATATCTCTATCCCCAATTACCATAACACTTTGCCTTATCAGATATCTTTTTACACTCCCTTGTATCATAATAATTTATGTACATAGTACCCCATGTACAATAGATTGTGAGCTCCATGAAAGCAGAATCTGTTGCATCTTTTTTTAATATTCTAGGTGCCTAGAACAGCACCTTCAATACTGAATATTGGTTTAAAATAACTGAATTTTTTTCTTTTACTCATGAATCCTACCTTTAGTAGGATAAGAAAAAAAAAACCTAACATTTATTTGAAATGCCATATTGGCCCTACTCTTGATGTAGTATTGACTCTGAATTCTCAAAGAGTATATAAGTGCAAGCAGGGTTGTCACCAAAAGACTGGCCATCCTTTGGCATGGTGATACCCAGGATGACTCATATGTGAATAAAAGGACAAAGCAGTCTGCTTCAATTCCAAAGTAGTGGTAGCAGAAGGGAAGTCAAAAATCACAATTTTAAACCATCTACAAATATTAATTTAACTATTGATACTTTAAATGTTAGGTCTTTGTTCAGTAACTGATGAGTTGATGCACTACTTTTGGAATAGGGTCATAGCCAATCAAATTTCTCAATACAATGATACCAGAAGACATAGAAGTTGCAGCTAAATTGAAGGATGATACAAAGATTGTCCATGCAGAGAAAAGAAAAGCAATTATTAGAGTTTCTAAGTCCAAAGACAGCAATAAACATCATTTCATGAGACACTTGGTTATTTTGCACTGGAATTTATGACAAATGTAAACAAAAGAAGATTATCATAAAGAATATTAAGATATGTACAATGTCTGCTATACAAAATGAAAATTTAGAGAAAATCTATGAAGAACATAAGATTCCCTAAATCAGGCCATCATAAACCCTGAATTTAGACACTGCTTCAGCTAGCAAACAGTTAATCTCATCAAATGAAGAAATATGTCAAAGGCAACATTAGTTTAAAATATAAATTTGTTTGCAAAATATGGTGGAGGATGATGGAAGATCGTGAATAGAATTACCTCATAAAATAACAAGTCAGGAAAGGGACTGTAGCTTCATTAGTATAGATGACTTCCACACAAGGAAATGTTTCTCTTAAGCCAGTATCTCCTCTGCAATTTATAGTCTTAGAGAGTTGCCTCTGAGGCTAAGTGACTTGATCAATTTCAAGCCAATGTGTGTCAGAGGTGGACTTTGATATAGTTTTTCCTGGCTCCCAGTCTAGCTTTCTATCAACTATACCATGCTGCCTTTCAAGAAGTATTTTTGGGGTGGAATTAAGAAGGAGGAGAAAGGAGGAAATATGTACAACAAAAGTCTTGACACAAGGCTTAACCAGATCATCTCAAGAACATTTAAGGCTAAAACTGGAAGAACTGCAAACAGATGAAAAATTGAATGGAGCCCTAAAAACTGCTAAAAATTTTTTCTTTTTCAGTAGCAGTGGAGCCACCACATTTGGACTCTAACATTACAACTACAAATGTTCTGCTTGAAGGAGTAGAAATTACATTAGGTAATAAAAGGGTGCAAAGAGCAGCTGGGCTGGGCTGAGTATACTCATGAGAAGGTATAGATGAGTTACAATTTGCACTATTAGAATATACAGATTGATGAAATCATAGATCCATTAAAGTATTGAAGAAGGCTATGATAAAATAAGATATATTAAACATTAAAACTACAAGGCTTTTAACATGAGATACCTTAAAACAAATGTACTATAACTTAAATTTTCAAAAATACAATAGTACTAGTTGTGGTGTGGTGGTGGTGGTGGTGGTGGCGGCAGCGGCAGCAGTAGTAGTATCAGAATCATTGTGGGAGGCCATATGCTTATTCCAAAGGTGCTCTTATTGTTTATAATTAGACATTCTTAACTTATAGACCCCTTGGGGATAGATCTTAAGAAGTCTTTTAACTTGGAAAGGGGGAAAATTATTTCTTTATTTCACTAACCCCTAATTCAAATTTAGCATTTCTTTTACTGATTTAAAAAAAAACAAAACATTCTTATGTGAGTCCCTAGAGTACTTAATTAAGAGATCCTATACTGAAACCTGAAGGCAGTAACAAAATAAACAGATCCATATTGATCCATCTGTATTTTTTGTTTTCTTTGTTTTGGTCTTGAGTTGTGATTTCTTTGGAAACTATAAGAGATTCATAGGCTTCACTAGATTGACAAAGAGATACATGATACAAAAAAAGGCTAAGAACTACTGCTCTAAGTAATTTTGACTCCTCATTTGTAATTCTCTTTGTAGCATACAGGACATTATTTTTGAATATCCTTAGTGGTAGCAAATATTCTTTGGTGTCATTTTGATTTTTATTGAAAACAGCCGAGAGTACTTTTGACCCATCTGTAAAATATGTTACTTATTAAACTGAGTGATACCATTTTCCAAGTCCAGTAATCTGGACACTGCACATACTTCCTCTCCAGTCTTCATGATGACTCAAAAAGTACTTTAGAATCTTGCAGTACTGTAAGAGTTGACATGATTCATTTCAGTTACAAGAACATTAAGCTACTGAATCTATACTGGGTACTAAGATACAAAGTTTAGGTAAGGGATGGTCTCTGACCTCATGGAGCTTACATTCTAGTGTGTAACCAATAATTGATATGCTAGTAATGCCTAGTGCATACACTGGTGATGTGTAAAGCGAAATTCCATGTGAGGTCTAAAGGGGAAAAGGTTATTGATTCTTTAACTAAGATGTTAGAAGTCTATGAGCTTATTTCTTATGGCTTCATCAGTTAAATCTTCGACTCTTCTTCTAAGTAATGAATTTGAATTTTTAATTACTGCATCAGCAAGGATACCACTACATGGATCTGAGTTGTTAGACATTTTGGTCCTTGGATCATTGATTCTCATAGATTTTATAAGTTGTTGGATATGTAAGGGCCCTTAGGAATCACCTAGTCCAGCCTCATCATTTTCCACAAAAGGAAACTGAAGTTCAGAAAGATGAATTGAATTGAGCACTATATACATTATGCTGGTGGCACTAACACCTATAAGCTTATATTTATTTAGTGCTTTCACATTTTCAAAGTACTTTACAGATGTTGTCTTATTGTCTTATTTATCTTTGTAATAACTTCCACTTTATAAATGAGGAAATTGAGGCAGGTTTTTGAGATTGAATTCATGTGTAGGTCTTCTTGACTCCAGTTCCAGGGCTTTGTCCACTATTCCATGCAACCTCTCATTCAAGTTGTTATTCATTGCTGTGGTATCCTGATGGCCTCAGAGGGCTGGGTACCTTCCAAAATACCTGACCACACAGTGGAGAGAGTTTGTTCTCAGATAGTATCTGGTTTCTTCATACTGAGGCAGTATTGGAGCCAAGACTAGAACCTCATTCCCCTGAGCCTTTGCCAGATGATAATTTCCTTTACAACACATTGTCTTTTAACTTCACTGCTCAGCCAAAACCTGTAGCATATGTAGATTCCAAAGCATTGAAGTGAGGCTCCAGTCTATTCTCCAGACTGTTTGCATTTTCAAATGAGTTTTTAAACATACATCAAATGAGTTTTTAAAGATTCTAAGAGTATATACCTTTTAGGCAATGTGTAGTGAAAACTTGTTCATGGAGGATGACTTTTGAGTGGCAGTGTGGTGTTTTGGTAAGAGGTTTGGCTTTGGAATTGGGAAGGCCTTAGTTCAAGTTTTCTGTGATACATGGTGGCTGTGTGATCCTGGACAAGTTACTTAATAGCTAATTGTCTTAGATAATCCTACAACATTGTAAGTTGTAGAATGTTGCCAGTATACATTGGTAGAGAGAGCTTCATCACCAAAGAAATCATAGCTCAAGACCAAAACAAATAAAACAAAAAATAGAGATGGATTATTATCGATCCATTTGTCTTGTTACGAACTTCAGGTTTCAAAATAATATCTCTTAGTTGTATACTTAAGTGATTTGTAGCTCTTTTTGAATTACGACTCTCTGTTTTGAATTCCTTATCATCAACATTTTCTCTGACCTCACCTAATAAAAAAGTATTACATAGAAGTTTTCATTTTTATTTTAAAGAACATGTACCTTAAATATTTTAAAAAATATGTGACATTCATGATTCATTTTAATTCATGGGATCATAGAATTTAGAGCTTAAAGGAACCTTAGTTTAGTTCCTTCATTTTACATAGGAGGAAATTGAGGTCCAGAAAGGTCAGACATGTAGAATATGACAGAGGTGGAATTTATCCAAAGTCAGATGGTAGAATGTGAGAGAGGTGGTATTTGAATTCCAGGTCATCTAACCCAAGAATCTACTGTTCTTTCCACCATATCATGCTGCCTCTCCAAAGTATCTACTATGTGCAAGGCACTATGCTAAGTGTTATATACAAATGCCAAAAAAAATAGTCCATGTACTCACTGGGAAGCTGAAATTATAGATGTGTATGAGTAAATAGATGCAAAATAATACAAGAGAGTGTTAATAACTGGGAATATTTAGGAAAACCTCATGTAGGAGATAGCATGGGAATTGTGCTTTCAAGGATGCTAAGAATTCTATGATGCAGAGGTGAGGAGGGAATGCATTAGAGATATGGTGATCACTTGTTCAAAAGCATGGAAATAGAAGATGGATTGTCATGTATGAGGATTAGCCAGCAAATGAGTTGAAATGGAACAAAGAGTATATTAAGAGAAATAACACAAAATAAGATTGGAAAGATGGGTTGGAAACACATAGTACAGAGTTTTAAATGCCACTCTCAGGATTTTGGATTCATCCTAGATGTAATAAGAATCCATTGAAGATTATTGAATAGGGATATGACAGTTTGTATTTTAGGAATGTTAGTTTGGGCTGTGTGTGGAGGAATGTTTGAGAGAGGAGGAGGTGGAAAGCTGGTATAATGAAAAAGTGGTATGAATCTTAACTGGAGCAAAGACTATGTGAGTGGAGGGAAGGGAATGAGTGTGAGAGATGTGTAGGATATGATTGATAAGACTTGTATCTGATATGAGGGTTGAAGGAGAGGGAAGAGTTGAGGATGCCTTCAAGGTCACCAACCTAGACTGATTGGAAGAATGGTGATTCCATCAGAAGAAATGGAAAAGTTTTCAAAAGGAATGGACAGTGTTAGCTCTCCATAGTGTCACAAAGCTAGACATACAGCTTCAGTTTTTCTCATCTGTAACATAAGGAAGGATGATCTCTAAAATTCTTCCTGCCCCAGTGTCTTGTGATTAAATGGATATTTGAAGCTTTCTGTAGTATATATTTTAATGATTTAAAACATCAAATACTATATATATATATATATAATACATCTGATACTACAATGTAATCAAAGATATTTGAAAAATCTATGAAGTTAATTGTAAATGGAGAAACATCCTCTACCAATTTTCTTAAACACTGTAGCTATTCAACAGTTTTTTTCTTTGTGAAGAAAATTCATATGATTAAAGTACAATGCAATAGTAAAATTAATTTTGATTCCATTCAGTCTGCTACAGAATTTTATAAAAATAAAGAAAAGAAAGGAAAAGAAAAGAAAAGAAAGACCTATATATTTATTATGTAGTTGCTTTTTTGAACTTGATGCTCTTGGCATTCCTTTCAGTTGCTAGAGGCAATTAGTACATTGTTGCATACCTCAAGTTAGCATTGTCACATTGTTGAGCTGAATGATTTTTATGCTTTTCTATATTCTCTGGCTTTTCCTGTTTTAAAAGCAGGTTTGACACAGTCCCATAATTTTTAAAAATTCATTAATTCTTTAAAGGCTGATTCATTGAATGCTTACTTTAGACAAAGAGTAAGAAGTATGAAGGGAGAAGAAAACTAGATTCAAATCCCATCATCATTGTTTATTACCTTTGTAATCAAGTGCAAGTCATTTAATATTAATAAGCCACAATTTATTCATCTGTAAAATGGTTATAATAATATCCATAGTACTATAGAATCAAAATTTTAGAATCAGAAGTCTCAGCAGCCATTTAGTTCAACCTAAACTCCAGAAAGAATCTTCACTATAACATACCTCACAAGTGGTCATACAACTTCTGTTTAAAAAGACATAAAATGACAGGGCAGCTAGGTGGCACAGTGGATAGAGCTCTGGCCTTAGAGTCAGGAGGACCTGAGTTCAAATCCCACCTCAGACATTTGACACTTACTAGCTGTGTGACCCTGGGCAAGTCACTTAACCCCGACTGCCTCACCAAAAAGAAAAAGAAATGCAAGAAAAAAAAAAAGACATTAAGTGAGGGAGAACTCACTACCTCCCAAAGTAGCCCTTTCATCTTATGAATATCTTTAGTTGTTATGATGATATTTCTGACATGAAAACATCATTTTCCTCTTCATACCTTCTACCCATTACGCCTAGTTCTACCTTGCAGAGCCAAACAAGATGGAAATCGTACTATATGACAACCCTTCAAGCACAAAATTGTATTATCACGAGGCCTACTTTTCTTCAAGTTTAAAAATTCATAGTTCTTTCAATCAATCCCCTTGAGACAGGAATTTGAAGCCTTCCACAATCCTGGTTGCCCTCTTTGGGATACTCTAGCTTATGTTTTCTAAATTCCCTTTCAGAATTTTGTCATTCAGAACTGAACACAGTACTCCAGATGTGATCTGAGCAGGAGAGAATAAATTGAGACTATTCATCTCTTTATTTTTGTAAGCTATACTTCTCTTAATTGGAACCCAAAATTTCATTAGCCTTTTTGGCTATCCTCTCACACTGTTGTTTCATATTGAATGTGTAGTCCATTAAAACCCCTGGAACTTTTTCATTCAAATTATTGTCTATCTGTGCCTCTCATATCTTATACTTGTGAAGATGATTTTCTGAACTCAAGTTTCAGTCTTTACCTTTGTCACTACCAAATTTTATCTTAGTCAGGTTAGTATTACAACTTGTCAAAATTTATTTGGATATTGTCTTTGTCGTTCAGTGTGTTAGCTATCCCTCACAGCTTTGTGTTAGTGGTAAAGTTGACCAGTTTGCCATCTATATCTGGACCAAAGTCATTGATTAAAAAAAAAATTAAAGGCCAGAGTCAAGCACTTGGATATCTTCGCTAGAGACCTGCTTTTTCAAATTGACATCAAACATTAATAATTATGCTATTAATGTAGCCTTTCAATCAGTTCCAAATCACCTAATTTTACTAACATGTAGTCTGCCTTTCCCTATCATTTCCAGAAGAACAAGAAAGTTTTTATTGAATTCTTTGCTACTGTGTAGATAAAGTATATTTATAGCATAACCTTGATTAACCATTTTTGTACAATTTTCAAAAAAGGATATATAGGGTGAATCTGTGATGATCTTACTGAAGATGTCTTTGCTGCCTCTTTGTGATCTACATTTCCTTTTCTAGATGAATACTCTTTTTTTTCTAAAAATTTTCCCGAAACCAAAATCGTTTGATATTCCATAGTTTGAAGATTGTTTTCAATCCCCGCCCCTCTTTTAAAAATTGAGATGCTTATCCCTTTTTCACTCCCCATAGTACATCATCCATTCTCCATAATCTTTCAAATATCACAGCGGTGCAATTTAAAAAAAATTTTTTTCAGCACCTGAAGATGTGGCTCATCTGGACCAAATGCTTTGAATTGATTAAGGACAACAAGGTGTTTTCTTACTATCTCCTTATTTATATTTGGGCATCTATATGTTATTAGTTATTTTTCTTCTTTCCTTTCCAACCCAAATATCATTCTTTTTGGCAGAGAAAAAAGAAATAAATAAGAATTAATGAGCTCTGTCTTCTCTGCAGTCAGTTAGCATTGTCCTAACCACCCCATCCAAGCAGTCAGTTGTTGCTTTTTTTTTTGTTTCCCCCAATTTATCTTTAAAAAAGAAAACAAAAACCTTCTATAGTGCTGAGCTTTCCTCAGCTTCCACTCATTCTGAGTTTTAGCACTCCTGATATTATTGGACATTGGACTCTGCTATACTTCCCTCCTGTGTTATCTCCCTGGCTTCCATCTTCTGTCTATATCTTTTTTATTGTGTATAGTTATATTTTCTTTAATAAAAACCTTAAACTTTTTCTTGATATCTTTTGTTTTTCTATCATCATTTTGAATGTATTTCTCACTCTCTTCTCCATTCCTTTTAACAGAGAATATTTTTAAAGGGGAAGGGAAAAAAATCACTTCAATAAAACTAACATATCAACTGATTGGTGTATGCAAATGTACGTGTCTTTTAAAAAACTGACTTGTTTGATGTTGTATATACATTCTTCTTTTTAAATTTTTTTTGTATATGCATTCTTAATTGAGCTCTTCAGATAGTTCTCATTTTTACTCCTCACTGGAATTATTTCCCTTGATTCTCATCCCATCCAGCCATCCTCCTTCTCCATATTTTGCCATCCACCAACTTTGATACACCTTTCAGACCACTGGACCAGAAACCATGCCCTGATGAACTTTATACACTCAGTTTTTGAATTCCTAAGTTGGAACTGAGCTCTGTTATTTGGATAGTTTGCCATTTCTTTCTCCAGCTCATTTTACAGATAAAGAATTGAGGCAAACAGAATTAAGTGACAGGGTCACACAGCTAGTAAATGTCTGAGACATTTGAGCTCAGGAAGATGTCTTTCTGACCCCAGGCCTGGCACTCTATCCATTGTGTCACCTACCTGCCCCCAAAACTCAGGTAGTATACTATGTCTAGCCAAGCTCCCAAACATGATTCACATACCATATAATGATCTTTTTGCCATCTGATCTACATATATAATCCTCTATCCCACTTCCCCCCCCTGCCATTTTCCATCTTTGCTCAAGGAACCACAATTAAGTCAATACTACCCTTGCTTCTGGAAAGAAAGTGTCAAATAATTCCCCTGTAGTTCTACTTACCATCCATGTGACTTCCTAAACCAACACACCATTCCTTGGCCACCTCTCCCCTATATATCTTGTGTCCATCTGTTTGAATGTAAACTCCTTGAGGGCAGCAACTGTCTAGCAGTTTTGTATTTGTATCCCCACCATTTAGGAGAGTGCTTGGTACATAGTAAGCTCCTAAAAATTGCTTTTCCTATTCACTCATTTAAAGAATTTCATTCTCGAGATTCTCTATTTCTCCTGGGCTGACTTTGGTAGAATTTTAGTTCATCAGATTCTATGTGTCCTCTAACCCCTGTGAAAACTGCTCTCCTTAAATCAAGGGTCTATGTCACATAATTCCTGGATTTATTCTCCTCTGTGTCAAACTGTAGGAAGGAGTGGTCACTCTTTTCTCTACCTCCTAGCAAACAGTTCTTCCCTATTAGTGAGAACTAGTCTATAAAAATGTTTCTCTTTTGTACTTCCTTCATTGTTTGAAGGATGAAATTAACATTAAATAAGGTTAGGAAGTTATTAGTTCCTCTGCTTTTTGCAGAGAGAATTGCTTCAGTGTCCTCCATCATTACTGTCCTGGGTCAGTTTGTGGCTTGTGGTCTGTTTCCTGGATTCCTCATCTATTTTCTCCCCCTTCCCCACCCTAGCCTACTCTAGTTCTTGAATTTCTTTACATGAGTGTGTTTTTCTTAATATACCATGCTATACCACCAGTCTCTTTTACCAATCCTATTTCTTTTTAATAAGTTATAAGTTCAAGACCATATTCCAACCATGAATTGTTTCCCATCATATCTTAGTGATAACATATAAGATCAATTTTTCCACCTTGCATTAAGACCTCTCGTTCATCTTTTTTATGGTTCAGTCTAATCAATAAGCATTTGTTGCCTAACAGTGATTTTGTGAAACTATTAATTAAATTATGGCACTTGTTGCTTGTTATTGTTACAATTTTATACATAGAGAAAACTCCATAAAGGCAGGACTATGCCCCTTTTTGTCTTTGAAGCCCCATAACCTAGCACAGTAAGAATGCTGGCACTTAGTAGGTACACGGTGAATATTTTGTATAATGTAATGAATTTGATAAGTAAATATGGAACTAATTTGTTTAATATATAGTTTTCTCTGATTACTTCTTTCTCATAGTTTCATGTTCTCCATGTTTCCTCTTGTATCATCAGTTCTCTCATTTTACAAAAGGGTTTGGGCAATAAGAGGCTAGGAAAGAATATTCTTAGTGACCTGAGAGAGAGAAATAGGATCAGGAGAGAATCTAGTGAATTGTTCATAGCCAGAATAGAGTTAGCAATACCAGAGTGATGATTAGCTTTCTTGGTAAGGGTTTGGAAAGTTGTAGGTATGGTTGGGTTGTCATAGTGTGGTGATTCATCTTGCTGGCATGTAGTTCAGACAGGAATTGCTTAAAGATGCTTCAGGGTTGGTGGCAGACAGAATAATATGGGAGGAAATAAGGACCAGTTAAGGTCTGAGTTAACCAGGTTCTGGGAAATGATAAAATAATTTAATTGTGTATTTTAGGCAGAGGTAAATAAGATACTCTTATTTACTAAAGGCATTTAAATTTATTTTGATCTTTTTTTTTTGCTAATTATGTCATTTTCCTTATTTAACAGCGCTTCTTTCATATTTGGCCCCTTGTTGGTCTGTGGGCTAAGACACGGTACAAGAAGTATGGGTAAAGAAAATGGGATTTGTTGGCACAGGGGATAGAGCACCAGCCCTGGAGGAGGACCTGAGTTCAAATCCGGCCTCAGACACATAACACTTACTAGCTGTGTAACCCTGGGCAAGTCACTTAACCCCATTGCCTAACCAAAAAAAAAAAAAAGAAAGAAAGAAAAAAAAGAAAATGGGATTTGGGGGAAGTTAAGAAGAGAAGAAAAAAAATAGTCCATGCAGTTGATTTAAAAAGCATACAAAATCTAGCACATTATAAAGCAATATTTAGGAAAATACTGTAGAACTCCCTCTGTGTGTCAAAACTGCCCACCAAAAGCAGGAATAGTATTCCAGGAATAGAATACCTGGAATAGTAGTGACATAGCTCCTAAATGAAATTGGATAATTGCATTTGATATTAATTTATGATTGTCAAACTCATTGTGAGGGCTGATTGCATTCAAGTTTAGGTTGAAACCTTAACTAAAGCAAATTATAAGCTAGTCACCATTATGTCTCTCAGCAAGTGAGCTTTGTTTTATCATGTACTGATTAATGATAGTAAATGGTATAATAGTTCTGTCTGTCTCCTCTACTGTTTCCTTTGAAATTCTATACTTTATATTTTTTTCCATAAAAGACAATATCTTTTTTTCCTGATCTAAATCTGGAGCTAGAGCTAGAGCTCCAAACAGTGATTAACTGTTGTAATTAACCAGTAGTTATATTTTTTCTTTTCCAAAAAATTCAAACCACTAAATTATTGTTTTTGTTTGAGTCATTGTTTTATTCACTGCTGTAGCATTATCTTGTGTAAAGGCCACTAAAATTTTCATAAACTAACCATCTACCAATCAGTATTCCATTAATGTAAATAGTAATTCAGAGACAGTGTTGTGTGGTGGTAAATGCAGTGAATTTGCAGTTGGACTTGTGTTCAAGTTCCATCTCTGTGAATTACTAGCCACGTAACCTTGGCCAAGTCAGATAAACTCACTGTACTCAGCTGTAAAATGGGGTTAATAATACTTGCATAGGGTATTGACCTCAGGATCATTTTAAGCATAAAAAAGTGGTGCGTATTAAGTGCTTTTGAAACTGTAAGTTGCTGTATAAATGTAAGCCACTAATGGGTATAATGAGAGGCACTGTTGGTAGAGAGCTGGCCTGAGAATCAGGAAGGTCTAGCTTTCATACTCTGCTTCTGAAACATAGGAAGGAACTTTCCAAGGCTATAAATTGCCAAGTGGGTGTCAGTCAGCATTGGGAAGTATTTCCTTATCAGGAATTTCACTAATGCCAAGGGAAAAAACAGATCTTGTCCTATGTTGTATAAGAAGCATGACTTTTTCTAAATATTCAGAGACCAGTAAAGCAATGTAAATAATGTTCTTAATGTTGGATTGTACTACATTGGTTGTAGTATAGGCCATATATATTTTCATTATCAGAATATGCTTACTAACCTAATTTCTACCCTTATCTGCCATTAACATCCTGCCTTTGTTTCAGCTAGACTCACTCTCTCCCAGATACCTCTGTGTCATTACTTAACTCCTCCCCTCTACCTAGGATGCCTTCCTCTTTCTTTACTGCCTATTCAAATTCTACTTACCTTTCAGTGCCCAGCTAAAATTCCTCTACCTCTATTCCCTGACTATGCCAGCCATAATAAGCTTTCTGTCCTTGCAATTCATAGTTTTTATTCAATAAGAAGGAAGCAAGAAAGGAAATAAGCATGTATTAAGCACCTACAATGCACCAGGCACTGTGATAAGCATTTATAAATATTATATCCTTTGATCTTCACAACAACCCTGGAAGGTAGGTGCTGTCATCTTTATTTTACAGATGAGGAAACTGAGGCAGAGGTTAAGTGACTTCCCGTGGTCACACAGCAAGTAACTCTCTGAGGCTGGATTTGGACCAAGGACTTTCTGACTCCAGGCCCAGTGCTTTATCTACCGCCCTACCCAGATGTCTCTGAATGCTTTTAAATGAGTATTTATTAAATAAATGCTAGTGGAAGGCAATGTGATATACACTGAGATACAAAAACAAAACAAAATTAGTATCTACCTTTAAGGAACTTATGTACCGGCCGCACTGACCTTGTGCCGGCCACGCCGTACCCTCTCCTCCTATAAGGAGCAGGCTGCCAGAGTCATACTCACTCACAAGTCTTCGGTCCTCAGCCGGATAAACACACAGAGACAAGCCATCGGGAGGCACCAACACCAGAGCTTTATTCAGAGGCCATCACAGCAAGCCATCACGGCAAGCCCAAGCAGCAAGGCCAGAGCAACAGAGCAGGAGCCAAGAGAGAGAGTGATCTGACCACGCTCATTCCTAAGTACCTACTAGCCCCTCTTCCCCAGCCCGCTTACTAGGCAATGATTGTAGGGTCAGATACCGGAAGGGGCTGTCTGAGTTTAGCACACCAAGGGAGAGGGAGTGACGTAGGAGGCTAGGACCAGATACAGGAAGGAGGCATCTGGGATTAGTGCATAGACAGAGTATGTGACCTAGGAAGTCAGACTCAGATACTGGGAGGAGGCATCTGGGGTCAGTGCTACACAAAGGGACCCAGGAAGTCAGGAAGGTCACAGGAAGGAGGCATCTGGGGTTGACGTTGCATATAGGGAGGGGACTAAGCAAAGGGAACTCAGTCCTCTGCCGTCCCACTCCCACGTGGCACCGCCCCTTGCCTCAGGAGCACAAGCTCTGGCTACTTCCTTTCACCCAGCTTATCTCACATAGCACTGCCCACTGCCTCAGGGCTTCTCCATACCCAGCCCATCCCAGTCCACCACGACTCCGCCTACCACAGCCCCTGCCTCGACTTCCAAATATACCCAGATCTTACCCTAAACTTGCCACAGCGCCCACCTGGTAGTTGCCAATATCAGACAGTCCCTCACAAACTTATATTCTATTGACATCATTATCTGTGTTGTTGTTGTTTAGTCATTTCGGTCATGTACAATTCTTTGTGACCCCTTTTAGATTTTTCTTGGCAAAGACACTGGAATGGTTTGCCATTTTCTTCTCCAGCTCACTTTACAGATGAGGAAACTGTGATTTGCCCAGGGTCACACAGCTAGTTTGTGTCTGAAGTCAGATTTGAACTCAGGAAGGTATCTTCCTGACTCCAGGTATGGATCTCTATCTACTGTGCCACCTACCTGCCCTCCTCTCCCCTTATTGTCTATGCCATTCGTTCAACCTTTAATATAGCAATAATTTAACACTTACTACAAAATACTGCTATTTAGCAACTCATTTTTGTGTTGATGTTTAATTTTTAGGTTTGTCTATCTTGTTACACCAACTAGAGTGTAAGTTCCATCAGGACAAAGTCTATGACATAGTATCACCTACAGTACTTAGTCTAATATTAAAACTTGGTAGATGCTTAGTAATTGTTAAGGTAACTAATTTACTTAATTTATGGAACTCAGTACTCCAAATCTATGACATAGAGAAGATGTAGTTTCTTCCATATAAATTATAGAATTTTGGTAAAGATACATATACTCATAGGAGTCAACAGTATGATAAGACAGCCTAAAAAGCTAATGTGATTTTGGGCTACATTAAAATAGGTATAAAGTCTAGAAATAAGGCTTCTATTGAAACTTGGCCTTGGCTTCACTGTATATTGTATTTAGTATTGGGTGCCATAGTTTAAGGGGGACATTTAAGGTGAAGAGCATCCAGATGTCAAATATCTTCTAGTTTGTGCCATACAATTATTGGTTGAAAGAATTGCAAGTGTTTAGACTAGAGAAGACTCAGGAGAGTATGATAACTGTATTTGAGCACAAGAAAAGGCTTAGATTTGTCCTGCTTGACAGCATAGGGAAGAAATAGAAGTAAAGGATGGAAGTTGCAGAGACAAATTTAAACTTAATGTTGGGAAAAACTCCCCCAAATGGAATGGGTTTCCTTGGAAGGTAGTGGGGTTCTTTTCATTGGAGTTCTAGCAAAGGCTGCATGACTGCTTATCTAGTGTTACAATGGGAATTCTTTTTGGGGGGATTGCATTAGATTAATTTCAACAGATGGCCATTGAAATCCCTTCCAACTATGAAGTTCTGTGATTCTGTTAAGAGGATTAATAAGAAAATCTCTACAGTTAAGTATATCGATAATAATGGCTAAAGTACAGCACCTGCTAGGCAAGGATTTCCTTGTCTAGTAATATTATTTTCACCAAAAATGTAGTTAAAAGGGTGTTTTTAAAAGAAGTTCTATTAATTGGGATTCATTACAACCTTGCAATTAGCTATTAGCTTTTAGAGGCAGCTAAGGGTTATTCCATTTATATTTATTTTTAAGTTTAGGGTTTGGTTTAGAAGATATTTGTATAACATAGTAAAGCACAATAAAATCACTTAGTTTTTAATCAATTTCTAATTGGCATAATTTAAGATTGAAATTAGATTCTGAACTAAGAATTGAAAATAAAATGCATTTTTAATGAAGAGAGTATGTTCCAGTCACATGTCTAAAAATGTACTATAATTGGTATAAATTATATAGGAGGCAAAGAGATGGATTGTGGAGTATCAGAAATAAGAGTTTGTTTATGAAAATGCTGTTAATTGTAAACTATAATAGACATACTTTGTAAAAGGCCTTTCACATTGTGTCCCATATTTCCATCTTCTTTTGTGCCGGGTTCAGTAGTTATTTGTTTGCTGAATGTAAACAAAACCAATAGATCATGCCATTGGCCTCAAAATTAGTTTATATTCTACTGAATGTCTTAAAATTAGGGAATTTTTTTTATACTATACACCATTAACCACTTGTAGAAACCATGGTGGCTTGTCAGCACCTATCTGGTGGACAGCGTCATGGATAGAGAGAAGAAAATCTGACACTTTCTAATCACCCTATGTTCTCAAAGCTTCTAGGACTCTATGAACTATACTCCTTTCTCTTTTAAAAATCTTACTGAATTATAGAAGGTATTTGTTCCCAAATTGAGTTGTTATGGTGACAGAAATGATATAAGCAGAATATCAGCTAGACAAGAAAAGAGAACTGTTGTCAACTACAGAGAAAAAAAAAGGCTACAGAAAGCCTGCCTTTGACACTTATTACCCTTGTGACTCTGGGCAAGTCCTTTAATGTCCCTGGACCTCAGTTTCCTCACCTATAAAATCTGAGATTTGTACAAGATGATTTCTGAGGTCTTTTCCAGTTATTGTTCTATGAACCTATAATCCTCTGAGCCAGCAGTGTAGCACAGAAGAAAAGGCATCTGATTGGGAATTGGGAGACCTGTCATCCGATCCCATCTCTACCACCAGCTGGCTATTAACCATGGATAAGCCATTAAACATCTCTGAGTATCAATTTTCTCATCTGTAAAATGAAAGTATTAGGCAAGATCTCTAATGTTCTATGGATACCTTCTCAGAATTGCTTTAAATGGATAAAATAAAACACATAGAATTCCACCAAAATCCAATTACATTAAGAATCAATGATCAAAATATTTTTTAAAAGTTCTCAGATCCTTGGTTAAGCACCCTGAGTTAAGGGTAACTCACTACTTCCTGTGGCTGCTCATTCTACTCTGCATGCTAAATTTTTTCTCCTTATACAAACTGAAATCTGTCTTGCTTCAATATTCACCCCTTGTTCTTACTTCTGCCGTCTTAAACCAAATAGAAAAAGTCAAATCCCTCTTTCACATGACCACTCTTCAAGCAAAATGGCTGTCTCATCCCCACTATGTTTTTGCTTCTCCAGTCTTTATATATTAAAAAAAAAAACCACATTCCCAGCATCGCCATATGGCATGAAGTCTAGGAGTTTAAAGGAAACTGGGTGTCAATGGTAAGCAGATGGGGGTGTATGTCATGTCACTTGGAAAAATTGTGATTGAGGGGAAAAGCACCAGGTAAGATATCAGGATGGTGGGGTATATGCTGATGGAAAGAACATAGCAAAGGGAAAAGGAAGAATAGTAAATTGGGGGTTAAAAACTATTTAGAAGACTGAGTGTTATAATCCATGTCTTTTGAAAGTAAGAGATCTCTTTGGGCTTAGAAATAGGTAGTGCATGCACAACTTCTTTAGGTAGCTATCTAAGGTCTATAATTGAATCTGTGATGCAAAAATTTGCATATGACTCTTAAATAAGAAGTACTTTTGAAATGTAAAGTGTTGCTCCAAACACATGCTAATTGGGGTAATATATTGTGGGAAACTTTGGCTGGCTTGTGATAGGCCATGCAATTTTTTTTTTATTACTCAGCATCTATTCATAGGTAAAATTAATTACAGACTGTAAGATCTAGGAGGGACATTAGAAATCATCTAGTCCAACCTGCTCCATTTAACAAATAGGAAAACTGAGGCCTAGAGAGATTTTAAGTGATTTGCCCAAGGTCATATAACTAGTTAATGTCAATTTATACCCTATTCTTCTTGACATATGTTCAGCACTAGGAATTAAACCCTTTCTGTGACTCCTGTGCCTTCCTGTTACATGTGTATGTGTGTGTAGATGTGTGTGTGTGTGTGTGTGTGTGTATGTATGTCTGTATGTAATTTCCTTGTAAGGTCTACAAAGACTCTAATTGTCCCCTTTTAATAAATTATTTTTGTAAATGCCATTTCTAGTTTGGTAGTTGAAGCATAAAAAATGTTTGGACTATTATAAGTAACATTTCTGGGGAAAAATGCACACTGTAGTATTTTTGTTTTTGCTGCTAGTCTTGTAGTTCAAAACAGAAAGTAAGTCATGACCTTACCTTAGCTCTGATATTTATAGTTCCTTCTTAGTAGTCTTCAGTCAATGAGAGTTTGTGAAGTATATAACCAAAGTGCATGTAAGTTGTACAAAACTGCTAAGCTTGTTCAGGTGCTTTTCCAACTCAGATTAAATGAAGTTGTTTGTGGTTGTGTTGAAGGAAGAAATTAAAAGACTAAAGATGCCCTAACTGAAAAATTCATGAAGAATGGACATGCTATGATGGTTTAATATGAATAAAGTATTTTCTGAGGTAGTGGTTCTCCTAAGAGAGGCTATTTTATACCATAAGGAAGAATACTTTGTCTCCCTAGGCAGGCACTTTAACTACATTAATTTAAATTTGTGGAGGCAGTTATTTGGGAATGCTATCTTACTCTAAGTCAATTGGTAACTTAAGGGTAGTTTTACTTCACTATTTGGAAGGGAAATATGGCTTGAGAAGCCCCTTGGTTGATGTAGAAGAATTTTTTCAAGCTGCTTCTTTCCTTCCTTCTTCCTGGGAGACCTGTGAGCTGTTTTTAAAACCATAACCTCCTTTAAAGACTTAATGAAGAAAATGAAGGATATTGACAAAGAAGCACAACATGGGCATAAAGTTCTGTTGATATGCTAATAGGAATTAAAACTTAATAAACAGATGTCTATTCATTTTCATTAGTAATCATTTATTGAGTACCTGCAGGGTGTCTGCAGGGTGTTTATGCTAAGTGCCAGTGGAACAAAGAGGATTGTGGTATTTACTCAGTATGTTTATAAGTTTGTCAAGGGGTCAGGATACATATGAAAACAAAAAATTAACCATACAAAGTAGCATATGCTAAATATCAAATTAATAAAGTAAACAATAGAAATTCAGAGGAGAAAGCAGTGCCTTCTACTACTTTCTCTTCCTTTACCCCCTTTTCACATGTAGAGGTGGCCCTTCTTGCTAATGTTAACCCCTCTCCATGCATAAATGATCTGATTCAATCCTGTCATATCCAGCATATTGTCCTCCTCTATCATCTCTACTCAGTCATCTTCAATCTCTCCTGGTAGACTGCTTTCCTGCCACCCACAAACATTCCCAGGGCTCCCCCATGCTCAAAAAATCCTCAGTTGATCCCCTCATCCCTACTATCAGCCTATATCTTGTCTCTGTTTTCTGGCTAAATTCCTAGAGGAGGTTGTGTACAATGAATGCCTCCTCTTTTTTTTTTTTTTCTCCTTTCTTAACTCTCTGTAGTCTGGCTTCCAATCTTAACATTCAACAGTTTTCTCCAAAGTCACTAAAGGTCTCTTAATTTCCAAAAATAATGGCCTTTTCTCAATCCTTGTCCCTTTTTGCAGCCTTTGACACTGTTTGTTGCCCTCTTCTTCTTGGTATTCTTCTTTAGGTTTTCATGACACTACTTTTTCCTGGTCCTCTTCCTACCTGTCTGACCATTCTGCTGAATCTTCATCCATATCACACTCATTAACCTTGAATGTCCCCTAAGGCTCTGTCTTGGGTCCACTTCTCTTCTTCTTATACTATTTCACTTGGTGATCTCATTAGCTACAATGCTTTCAACTGTCATTTCTATGCATTTGATTCTCAGATGTATTTGTCCAGCCTGAACCTCTTTCCTGACCTCTAGGCTTACATCTATAAGTGCCTATTGGACATTTTGTACTGGATGTCTTGTAGATATCTTCCAACATGTCCGAAATTGAACCTATTATCTTTTCCCCAAATCCTCCCTTCTTTCTGACTTCCCTCTTATTGTGTGGGGTGTACAGCTTTTCTTACAAACACCCATGTTTGCAACCCAGGTGTCATCCTCAACTCCTTTCTCTCATTCCCTATATCCAATGAGTTGCCAAGTTCTATTGTTTCTACATTCACAACATCTCTTGTATATATCCCTTTTCTTCCTCTGACATTGCCCTCATTACTTCACACCCGGACTGATAGAATAGCCTGGTAGTTGGTCTCCCTGCCTCATTTTTCCTTCTACCTTCTAACTTTCTCAGCTTTCTTCAAGTGTCCACTAAAATCTTAGCTCCTATAAAGAAGCCTTTTTCCCCCCATGCCCCTTAGTGCTAGTGCCTTCTCTGTTGATTATCTCCAGTGTATCTTGTATGTATCATGTTTGTATGTTATTTACATGCTGTATCCCCCATTAGACTTTAGGCTCTTTGAAAGGAAGGACTATCTTTTACCTTTCTTTTACCTTTACCTTCTTAACACCATGCTTGGTACATGGTAGTTACTTAATAAATGCTTTTTGACTAACTTAAGAGTGCTGAGCCACAATCAGTAAAATAGCCAAAAGGCAAACAAAAAGCAGGGGGGAAAGCAAGGAGCTGCTGTATATTCTCCAAGGATGGACACCCCTAATTTTGGAAAAAAAATTAGATTTACAATTTTTTTTTCCTATATAACTTACCTTAGATTTAAGATGATATTCTAAACATTGAGGATATAGCGATAGCAACTTGACAATGCCTGTCCTCAGAGAACTTCTACATTCTATGGGGGAGATATTACATATAGGCAAACAAAATACAAAGTAATTTGATAAGGAAGAAAACACTTAATACATAAGAGGGATAAGGAAAGGCTTTGTAGGAAGCTGAGCTGAGCTTTGAATGAAGGTAAAGTGTATAAGAGAAGGGGAATGAAGAAGGAATAAGGTCCAGCCTATGTGAAGGCAAGGGGATGAGATGTAATGCAGCACTGGGAATATATGGTAGTCTGATTTGGCTGGAATGTAGACAGCCTGAATAATAGAAGGGCAAATAATAGGAAGTGAAGTCTGAAAAGGTAGTATGTTGGAGCCAGATTGAGAAAGGCTGTGAATACTAAGCCAAGAAATTTGTATTTAATGCTTCAGTCAGTAGGGAGTCAATGAACATTTTTGAGCAGGAGAGTAATTAACATGGTCAATCCTGTCCCTAAGGAAGATGATTTTGGCAGCTATTTGCACATTACTGATAGTAAGACCGTACTTTCCTTTTATTGTTCCTTGTTTTAAAAAACAAAACAGAGACTTGTTATTCAACAAGAAATACTAGAAAACTAGAAAGCAGTCTGGCAAAAAACAAAACCTGTGTAAATAAGCATATTATACCTCATAATACTATAAATGTCAAAAAGATAAATGATATAAATATGAAAAGACACCATTCACTAATTAAGCATGAATGGAAATGGGGATAAGGGAGTAACAATCATCATTATCATCATCATCGTCATCATAGTTCACATTTCTAGATTTATAGCTGTCATTTGAGCATCACAACAATCTTATGAGGTAGGTGGTTATTATTATTCCCATTTTATAGATGAGGGAATTGAGGTTAAGAGAGACCCAGAGTCACATAACATGTAAATATTTGAGGATTCAATCTTGGGTCTTCTGGACTCCAGGTCCAACTCTTATCCTTTCTTCCATTTGTAGTGGTAACTGAAAACTGGATAAAGGTGATCATAAGAGACAAAAAGACAATTTCATTTATATGTCACATAAGTAGAAATACGGAATGCATGAAGAGCATTATAAAGTAAGCCTGGAAAAGTATAGACTAAAGCTACATTTTGATGGGTTTTAAATGCCAAACCCAGAAGGTTGTATTTTATGCTAGAGGCAGTTGGGAGCCTTTAAAGCTTCTTGATCAGGCAAATGACATGATCAGACCTGGACTTTATGAATATCAGTTTGCAAGCTGTGTGAACAATGGATTGGTAAGAGGAGAGATTGGAGGAAGAGAGACCAATTAGGCTATTACAACTATTGAGGCAAGAGGTGATGATTACATAAATTAGTGTTGGCCAAGTGGGTAGAATGAAGGAGACAGATGGGAGAGATGTTGCACAGATAGACAACCCTTGGCAAGTGATTCAAATTAGTATATTGTTTATATCCCTCAACCTAGAGTTTCCATTACTGTCATTCTGTGCCAGGAAGGTTATTGAGAGTGAGAAAAGATTCACTTGTACAAAAATCAAGATAGTATTATTTGTGATAACAGATTTGGAAACAAAATATTTGCCCAACAATTAAGGAATGTTTAAATAAATTACAGTATGTAATGCGCCATGAGGAATGAATATGAAGAATTCAGAGAAATATAGAAAGATGTGTAAAATGATGCATAGTGAATAAGGCAGGGGCTAAAGAAAAATCTTCATAATGATTATAGACAGGTGTTTGGGATTGGACCTGTGACAACACTGATAGAAGGATAACAAGGGAGGAAACTCCTTCAACCAATCTAGCTCAGTACCTTCTCTGCATCCTATAGTATTAAAGCATTGCCTATAGCATGGAGAAGTTAAGTAGTGTCCAGCATCCCAGGCAGATGTTAAATATCCAATGTAGGACTGAAACCAAGATCTTCTTGGCATCAAGGTCAGCTCTCTGTTCACCATACTCTGTTACCTCTAACTACAAAGCCAGTCAAATTCAATTACTCTCACAGATGAAAGGAGAGAAGGAATATATATTAAGCACCTACTAGGTGCCAGGCACTGTGCTAATTGGCACATTACAAATATTATCTTATTTGATCTTATTGATAAAAGATACATCCTTCCTTTTTGATAATCAGTGAACTAACTTTTAGGGAGATGTATTTTATTGAGGGGTTTGTTTGGGAAGTGTCTGTTGTATCAAAACAAAACATAGCATATTTCAAAATTAAGTTAATTAAGAAAAAACTTATCCCCCTGAAAAATGCAGTATTTAGTTAAAAAGAAAACCATGCCAAAAACATACCTCCACTATCAATATATCAAAATTATTGGACAAATAAAAATGTAGTGGTTTCTCTTCTTATGCTAATCATATTCTTTTTTTGTTCATTCATTCAAGAAATCTTCACTTGACCCTGCCATGCCCTTAGGTTGTTGTTCTCTATCTCATCTCTCATTAAACTGTCCCTGTGAGTAGAAAAAGTTAATTATATTTTTCTTCCTCCATTTTTTGCTGTCCATTCACATCTCAGTATTTTCTCCATCCTGCCCCAGGCTTTTGACTTTGACAGTGCTAAAGCCTCTCATTTGATGGTTCTCAGTGATTTTTTTTTAATTTTTTTCCAGTCAAAGGGCAGTTTATTGTAATGCCAATAGAAACTGGTAGGGTTCAGTGAACCTGCAACTTAATGGGGGTGAGACTGATGCTTATATCCAAAAAGGAATCATGAAAGAATCTGTATGGGATTAAGGAGTGGTAAGTAGTCTGGGGTGGGCCAGATGCAGCAGTGAAAGGACTATCAAGTAGGCTAATTAGGTGATCAGATGGGATTAAGGTCAGTATATGCTAATAGTTGGGGCGGGCCAAGAGCACTGTGAAAGGATGTCAAGTAAGCTAATTACATGATCTAGGTGGGCTGGGGTGGGCCAATTGTCTTGGATGAGGCCAGTGATCTGAGCTGCTGAAATGTATGGGAAAATTCAGGGACTGGGTTGCTTTCAAAGACATTGTCTTTTCCTTTTAGGGGTCCAGGTCCCATTACCCCATCATCCCCCCTCAACCAAATGGGATTCAAAATCTTTTGGGAAAGGGGCAAAGGTCTTGGTTTCTGAAATTGCTTCCTGCTTTTAATTAATCTTTTAATTAGAAAATCCAGTTGTTTTTTCTCAGTCTTCATTTTCCTTGATCTTTTTGAAGGTTTTGGTACTGTTTAATCACACCACCCTCAGTGGCTTTTCTTTTTCCTAGTTCTCTGATTATTTTTTATAAATCGTTTTTACTTAGATCTCTTACATCATCCATCTCTTCTCCCTAAATCTAAGTGTCCCCCAAGGCTCTCTCCTGGGCCTTCTTCTCTTCTCTCTCCCTTAATGATCATATCTTGTCTCATAGTTTTAGTTATCATCATCTACACAAATGACTCAGATTTGTATATTCAGCCCTAATCTTTCTTCTGAATTCCAGTCTCACATCAACAACTGTCCACTAAATATCTCCATCTGGATCCAGTTCCACTGTCATCTTAGAATCATAATGTCCAAAACTGAACTTTTCTTACTCTGAAACCTGCCCCTTCCTTAAGCTTCCTTATTTCTGGTTTCACTACTCTTCCTTGGTTTTATCCTCAAGTGGATCTTAGTATCATGTATTAGAGCTGGAAGGGACCTTTAGAGATCATCTACTCTAATCTCCTCATTTTGCAGATAGGAATCTGTGGCCCAAAGAGATTAAGTGATTTCCTCAAGGGTTTCCAGGTATTAGTGGAAGAGCCAGGATTTGAACTAAAATCCACCAACTCCAGATTCCAAGCTTTTTTCACTAAACCATGATGTTTCTTTCAGAGTCACTTTTTAGTCTTCTCTCACCCTCACTTCTCCATATTCACTTAGTTGCCACAGTTACAGATTCTACTTCCATATCTCTGACATCTGTCCCTGTTTTACCTCCCACATGTATAAGACATTAATTCAGGTCCTCATCACTACTAGCCATCATTGGACTATTATAATTACCTCCTACTTGTTCTTCTTATATCTGGTCTCTTTCTTCACTAATATTCATATCAAAATAATGTTCCTGTGGTTCCAGAAAAAATCTGGGAAGACTTATATGGACCAATGCAAAGTGAAGTTAGCAGAACCAGGAGAACATTATACGCAGTAATAGCAATATTGTACAATGATCAGTTGTGAATGGCTTACCTATTCTGATCAATACTATGATCCAAGACACTTCTGAAAGACTTATGATGAAAAATGCTATCCACTTCCAGAGAAAAAACTGATGAAGTCTGAATACGGATCAAAGCATACCTTTTTTTACTTTTTTTGTGGGGGGAGGGGTCTGTGTTTTCTTTTGCAACATGGTTAATATGGAAATATGTTTTGCATGCCTTCACATAAATAATCTATATCAAATGCTTGTCTTCTCAAGGCAGGGAGGAGAGGGAGAGAATTTGGAACTCAATATTTTAAAAAAAAGTTTAAAAAAATTTTACACGTAATCGAGAAAAAAAATAATATTCCTAAAGCACAGTTCTTGACCATGCCATTCCTTATACAAAAACTTGATGGCTCCCTATCACTTCTAGGATAAATTCAGACTCCTTAGACTGATATTTAGGGCCCTTCATAGTTTGTCTTCAGTTGACTTTTTGGACCTTATCTTATATATATATATATATATCTTATATATATATATAATATATCTTATATATACATGTCTTATATATATATAATATATATTATATATATCTATATCTTATATATATATATCTTATATATATATATCTATATATACCTTATCTGTATATATGCACAACTTTATACACTCTGTGATCTAGCTAAATTGTCCTCCTAGCTATTCCTTAAATTTTGGTGTGTCATCTCTCACTTCTGTGCGTTCTTATATGCCATCATCTGCTATTTCTGGAATGCATTCTCTTTTCATCTTTGCCTTGTAAAATCCTTACCTTCCTTCAAGACTTAGCTCAGGTACCTTCCCCTTTTCCTTGAATTCCAGGGTCCCCCAAGTTGTTGGTGCTCAGTTAGTCCTAAAATTTTCCCATTCCCATTGTCCAATCTCCTTCTTGCCCCTTTAACTTCCTACCTTATATTATACTCACCTGTATGTTTTACTCCCTGTGTCATTACTCCCTGGTCCTGCTTGAGGGCAGGAACCATCCGACTTCAATTGTTATAACCTTACTACTGAACACAGTGTCCTGCACACATAACAACTGCTTAATAATTGTTACTGATTTAGATTTAGCAATTTTTGGGAAGATGTTGTACCAGCTTCTGTGAGATGTACAGAGAGATGTATAAGGTACAATGTCTACCCTCAAAGAAAGAATTTGAGTGTAACTTGGAAAGCTGTCCTTTGTGGCTTAGATCCAGAAAAGGACAAAATAATGGAAAAACAAAGCAGAGAAAAAGTAGGATGAAATTTTGTTCATACCTTATATCTAATCTGCTGTTTATGATCTTTTAAAAACCATGGAGACTCTGGAAATGTGTTGGAGCATTTGTTGTATGTTGTAGAGGGGATTCTATGTTAGGTATTTACTGGCTTCTCAGATCCTTTCCAACTGATTTTCAGTGACTACATGATTATAAAATGAAGGTTCTTCATTTAGTATTACATTCTTGTAGGAGATAAGCTATTTGAAAGCAGGGGCTATCTTTTTTTGGAGGGGGGCAACGTTTAGTATCCTTAGCATCTAGCACAGTTCCTGGTACATAGGAGGCACCTAAGTACTAATTATCAAATGAATGAATAAATCTACATTTTGAGGTTCTCAGAGTTTTTAATCTGTTATTTCATCATTTCTATGCAATGCCTTTATTAAAAAAGAAGAAATTTATTGTATTCTTACTTTGTTGGAGGAAAAAACAAAGGAGTTTCCTAACTCCCATATCTTGTTGTTGTTCGGTCATTTTAGTCATGTTCAACTCTTCTTGATCCCATTTGTGGTTTTCTTCCATTTCCTTATCCACTTCATTTTGCAGATGAAGAAACTGAAGCAAATATGGTTAACTGACTTGCCCAGGGTCAGCTAGCTAGAAAGTGTCAGAGGCCAAATTTGAACTCTGATTTTCCTGATTCCAGGCCCAGTGCTCTATCTACTTCACCACCTAGCTTCCCCCATTTTTTTTTTCAATGCTTGCATCCTTTCAATATTTACAACCCTAGGGTATTCTTCACTTCTAGTATTTTTGCTTCTAGGACATTATAAATCTATTTTAAATATTTCTCTTAGATGTTACTGAGCTAAGCTATACATATATAAGACATTTAGTTTTTCTTTCATTACTCATTCCTCCTTTTTGCTTATTCTTCCATGGGCTGTGTCCACTGTCTGCCCTTATTTCAGTAAGGTAATTGCAGTATAGCAAGGAGAGGGTTTTTTTTCTTTTTTAAATGAGTTCCCAGCTTGTAGAGAGTCAGTATGGTTTAGTAGAATGAGATCTGAACTCTTGAGTCAAAAGACTGGGGTTTTAATCCTGCCTTTGACATTTCAATCAACAAGCATTTATTTAGTAGCTAATAGTAGGCCCTGAACTAGATATCTGTTAGCTTTGTGACCATGGGAAAGTAACTTAATCTGTCTGAGCCCTAGTTTTCTCATCTGTAAGATGGGGATAATAACACACCTGTACCACTTAACTCATCTCATTAGGTGGTTATGAGGAGAATGTTTTGTAAATTTTAAAGTACTATGTAATAATAATATAAAATGGCATTTATATTTTGCTTGCTTTATGCCAGGTAGTAACATAAATGCTTTATAAATATTTTATCTGATTTTCGCAACAACCCTGGAAGGTAGATGAGGGAGGAGAAGGAAGGGATAAGCATTTATATAGTGCCTACTATGTGGCAGTCACTACTATGTGCTTCACAAGAATTATTTCATTTGATCCTCATAACAACCCTGTGAGTAGGTATTGTTGTAATCTTCATTTTACAGTTGAGGAAACTGAGGCAGACAGGTTAAGTGATTTTCACAGGATCACATAGCTAATAAGTGTCTGAGGCTGTATTTTAACTTGTTTTCTCAGGACTGTAGACCCAGTTCTCCAATGTCCTACCTATTTACCTACCTCCCTCCCAGATAGATAGATACATATATATGTGTACACATATATTTATACTCCATATATACTATATGAATGTGAGTTATACAAACTGTCTCTTGGCCTTACTTCATTATCAAACTGTTCTATAGGATTTGGGGCCTATATCTCCTTAGTAAGAAATTGTTCAGTCCACTCAGTTGTCTGAACCACCTCCCCATATTACTTTGTGTATGTTCAGTATTTGTGTGTTCACATAGTGTGCCCTTTCTTAACAGAATATGAATGCCTTGAGGGCAAGGACTGTTCTGATATTGTTTTTGTTTTTATCTTTGTTTTTGTATATCCTGTGCCTAGCATTGTAGGCACTTATTTCTTGAATGAAGAAATATAATAATGTTTTGCCTAGTGTGGCAAGAGCCTTGGGAGAAAAAATTTTAACAGCCACTTATGACTCAAAAGTCTCAGATTTCCTTTAGATGAGAATGAATCACATTTAAAATTTAGTAACTCCCGTCTTTAGGAATGGTGTGATTCCATGAAAGCTAGTTGTCTTTTTCTCCCTGCACTCAGAGCTCTTGTCTACTTCAGGCAAGATCTTCACAAAACCTAATTTAAGCAAGATTCTTAGTGGTTTTCTCCTAACTTATTGGGAAAACTGGCCTGAACATAGAAGACTGCTTGGCCCCAATGCCTGCTCCAAATCTCTGAGTGGTCCTGCTTTCCCTATGCTGTACCTAAAGGTACAGGTCTGGGCACTTGGTCTTGTAGCTCATAGCTACTCTGGCATATGACCAACTTTCTTTGTGCCAACAGATTCTATCCTGCTTTTGGAAAAACTGCTTT
Organism: Vombatus ursinus; assembly: GCF_900497805.2. Classification (NCBI taxonomy): domain Eukaryota; kingdom Metazoa; phylum Chordata; class Mammalia; order Diprotodontia; family Vombatidae; genus Vombatus; species Vombatus ursinus. Next base: position 7,914,215 of record NW_020948840.1, on the reverse strand, counting down.
TTCAATAGGAAGCCAGACAGGAAAGTAATTTAGTTTAGTTGGAGGAATTAATAGAGCTCCAGCTCCAAAACATATACATATTATTTAACCCATTATTTGTTATATTTGGCTGTAGTGTAGACGACCTTGAATAAATACTTAAATTTAACCAAAGTAGGGTTTTTTTTAAAGACTTTATTTGGACTTCCTCATTAATTTTCTCTGCTGCTGAATATAAAGAAACAGATTAAAGAGAAGTGCTGGGAAAGTACAGCTGGTCTTTCTGTAAGGTTTAAAATATATGAAATATTTCTGGGAATGTATCAACAAGCTTAATTTTTCCCCCTCAGGGTTATGAATGTGTGGAACAAGTCTTCACTATGAAGCTTGCCAAAAAAGGTTACGATAAAATCATGGAATGTGAATGAAAAGAATTCACAGAATAACTTTAAAGGAGTCAGAGTCTCTAGGCTTGAAAAGGCAAGGACGATGTGAATACTGTGTTGAAAATAAGTTTTTAATGAAAAAAATGGTGTTTAATACAGAAAGGTTTCTTTTCTAGCTTGTTAATGATTCCAGGCAAAGGACCAAGTAACACAGGGAGGATACTTGGTGATGAGACACCCCCCTCCCGAAGGCCTCAAGTCTTACTGTTTTGCTAATTAATTTCATAGATAATATTTTATCTAATATCTTACCACAGACTTAGGCTGCACATGCAAAAATATCAAATGATTTGGTTATGAAAGTATGAGAACTTTGTGTTTCCATGGTTTTTAGACGTGAATGGTAAAATTTTTCAGAAAAAATACTTTTTTTTTTCCCCTTTAGAGTACATATTAGGATTTTCTGCATGCTTGCCACCCTATTTATATTTCTAATCCTTAAGCAATTGAAGATAGAATTCCTTTAGAGGCTCCAGGGTGTGGTAGAGAGAGGATGTTGGTCTTGAAGTCAAGAGAGAACTAGACTTGAACCAGCCCTTCATACCTAATTGTGATCCTTACCAAGTCATTTAACCTTTTTGAACCCTGGTTTCTTAATTTGTGAAGTGGGGGAAATAATATTTGCACAACTACTCCTCATAGAGAGGTACTTTGTTACTAAAAGTGCTCATAGTTGTAGAGTATTATTATTGCTTAGGGAAGAGTTGAACCTCTTTCAGGGAGTCACTAAAACACCTGCCACAGTTTACATCCTTCCTCACAGACTTGTTACCCAACCTTGCCAAAGCCCTTCAACTGAACCCTCCATTGACTCTACATTTAGCAGTCCAGATGTTGCCAGGATGGGGAAATAATTTATAGGTCACTTCCCTCTACCTCCTAACCATTCCTCAAACATTCATATTCTGAAGTCTAAACTGAATTAGAATTCCTTACAATTAATTACCTTGGAAAAACTTGGAAGTCCCATTGAGTGTCATTATCCCCTTAATTAAGCAATCAAGCATTTAAAAAGCACCTATTTATTAAGACTATGTGTTAGGCACTGTAAATGCAAAGACAAAAGTTCTACACACCAGGCCTTAAAGAAGCTTAATGGGAAAACAGCATGTACTACACATATAAGCATATCCAGAATATGTCCAGAATTTAGACAATGTGATTTTTAAGGGAGGGAAGGACCAGGAAAGGGCTTCATGAAAGAGGTAACACTTGAGTCTTAAAGGAAGCCAGGGATTCTAAGAGGTTGATGTGAGGATAGAGTGAATTCCAAACATAAAGAAATACATTGCAAAGTCACAGAGATGAGAATGTTATTTTTGATGAAGAGAAAGGTAAAGAGGGGTTAAGTTATGATCTTTAAATGCCTGAGTAGATTATTTTGTTTTGTCCCAACAAGGCCAATGTCTTTGAGATTGGGTTGAACTTGTAGTGGATTCTTTGGGGTTAGTCCCAATCTGAACTCTGGAGGCTGCTTTGGGGTATAGGATAGGGCATCAGCTAGATGACTCAGTGGATAGAATACTGAGCCTGGAGTCAGGAAGACCTGAGTTCAAATTCAGCCTCAGACACTTACTAACTGTGTGCTCCCGGGCAAGTCACTTAATCTCTATTTGTCTTAATCCACTGGAGAAGGAAATGGCAAACCACTCCAGTATCTTTGCCAAGGAAACAATATGGACAGTATGGTCCACTGGGCCACGAAGAGTAGGACACCAACTGAACAACAAAAACCCGTTTGCCTCCAAGTAGTTATACTACACTATGGAAGTTACACTTTCAGTTAAGTAAGTTAAGTAGTTACACTTCCAGTGGATCGTTGCTCTCATTAATTAATGTGGAAATCTCAGGTGCCACCTTCTTTATGAAACCTTTCTTGATTTCCCATCCCCACGGTTGTAAACGCTATTTCCTTGATTTACCATGTACTATATTTACTTGTGTTCATATTGTATTCTTCCAGGCGACTCTAAACAGCTTGAGGGCCTGGACTTTCTTTTTTGCTTTGTGTTGTTTTCATTTCTAGTGCCTACCACAGTATCTCATACATAGTAGGCACTTAAATCTTTGTTGAACCAAATTGAATTGAGTGCTCCCTCAGATGTTATAGATCACCCTTCTTACCCTATGTGTCCTTCAGTCAGTCAGATAGCATTAAACATTGTGTTAGGCACTGTGCTAACTGATGGAAATACGAAGAAAAGGAGCTCACAGTCTAATAGTGGAGACTACATGAAAACAACTATGTGTAAACACACTTCATATAGGAAAAGCTGGAAATAATCAACAAAATAAAGGAATTAGAATTAAGACAGATTAGATAAGTCAGTCATAATTCCGACATAGAGAATCTACTCAGCAAAATGGCAAGTTTTTGATGGATCTTTCAGTTTTTAGTGTGCATAACACTTCAATACTCAGGATTGCCATCCATTATTATTCCTCAGTCTTGCTATATGACCTGCCCTGGATATGTTATCCTGGATAATGGCTTTTACACTGTTCTTAAGTCAGCTCTCAGAGTGTTTGATGGCATAGTGAATGGAGCTCTTAACTTAGAGTAAGGAAGAACCTAGCCCTGTTCCTGCCTCAGACACTTTCAGCCTCAGCTTCCTCATCAGTCAAATAGGATAATATCACCTATGTCACAGAGTTAGTGAGGATCATATCAGAAATATATGTAAAATGCTTTGCAAACCTTAACATGCCATATAAATATTAACTTATTATTGTCCTGTTAGGGAAGCAGCAATTGCCATGTTATAGCTGGATATCTACTCTCTTATATACCAGCTTTGCCTTTCTATAAATATACACAATTTCTGTTATTTGTAGTTTTGTAATGACTACTTCACTGACATAGATAACTAGAAAAAAAGTTGGGCCAATTATGTAGCAAGGGAGATGGATAACAATAATGGATAGCCCTAGTGATGCATTAGTATCCATGAAATCTTAAAATACCCAGAGGGAGGCTTCCAGTGTGCTGGGCAAATTCTCCATGGAGGATTTATGGAAAGCCATCAACAATTATCTTACAAGAAGAAAAACAGTGTCAGGGTTGCAATCTGTACTGGTAGAAGGAATCCCTACAACAATGAGATCATAGATGGATTAAAAAATGGAAGTATTAACCACTTGTAAAAGATTGCTAAGTAAAATTAAGGAAGTATATTTAAGTTGATCATAAAATACACTTTAGCTTAGATGCTGAGGGGAGTACAAAAAGTGAAATCATACATAAAGAAAGTTAAGTAAAATGCATTGTCTTCCTAACTTATTTAGTTGGGTTTTCATGTCACTTTCTTTTGTGGGGAGTTTTATGTACATATAGCACCCAGTTGTACCTCCTATCTCTACTTTATGTAGAAAGCAAGAGTAGGGATAGGAATAACTAACAAAGTTACATGTTTTTGTGAATGGAACTAATATAAACTCTGTGTGTGAAATAGTCCTGGTAACTTTGCAACTTAGTTTTATATTAGATGTCTATTTTTAGTACCTAAAGGATTAATCCTTCAAGAAAGATTATTTATACAATACAACTAGGTTATTTTCTGTTCTGTTTTGTTTTAGGTGATTTTATATCTTTAAACTTTATGTGAGGCTATTTTTTACATGATATTAATTTGCAAGATGTTATTAGAGCAACATAGTTGAGAGGTTTCCTAATTAAAATATATACACATACACACTTATATATGTACAGATATTATGACATCCTGTATATATGTAAGGGGAAAATGATCAATCAATTTGAACATATTTCTTCCCCTATAGAGTATGGGTATGCACATTGGCACTTTATTTACAGGCTAGAAACAACTTCTATTTGGTTTTCAATAACTAGGGTTACCTCCAAGATAATTGGCTACCTGGAACTCAGGAGGATTGACTTGGATTGGAAGAACTGCCCCTCTCCAAGACATAAAAGGGGACTGCCAGACTTTTTTTGGCCCCTTTGAGTGCTTTTTTCACTTTTTGCCTTTACCTTTCTGCTGTTTCCCTTGTGTCTTTCTTCCAAAGTGCCTGGCAAGGGATGGGGGAAGAATTTTTCTTCCCAACCCCAGGAGCAGTTGACAACATTTTGCAGCAGAAGTATATTAGAAGTGCATATTACCTGTACATGACGGAAAAGGAGGGTTCCTGAAAATGGATTTTGCCAGTTTAAAAGATGGCAATAGCCCGGTGATTGATAGATTTCCTGTAGATGCACATGACAATTTCTTCATTGTTTTCATTTATATTATTGTAGTTATTGTTTGTATTACTTTCCTGGTTCTGTTTAAATAAAATTAAACTGAACTCTTTGCAATTATAATGACTAAATTTGGACCTAGAGAAGAGATGAGGAAATATGCCTCCTTCCATTCATTGAAGAGGTGGGGATTATCAGTGTGGAATGTCGTATGTGCTGGCAGGCTCAATTGATGTGTTGATTTTGCTTAACTAGTTGTTTTCTTTTTGTTTCCAGGGCTAGCTCATTGGAGGGGGAGAAGGGAGGGGTATGAAAAGACACAGCATTACAGGGAAAAACTAGACCTGTGTGCCCCAAGAGGGGAGTTTTATGGACAATGTTGCTGAACCCTGTAGAGGAAAAAGGATTTTGATCTCTTGTGTAGTGTCCCAGGATCCAGCCTTTTAGCCAGAAAAGGAAGATTTCCTGGACAATATCAGCTTTGAGGATTACCATCAAGATTAATGCAATTAGATAAGCTAAAAAAGCCCAAAACTCAAACTATTTTGAATGAGCCCCCAAAGATATAACCTGTGGCATAGAACCCCTCCCCTAAGTCTAATTTGGATAACATGGTTTGGATTTAATTCTTTTTTCCTTTGGCTCATTATGCTCCTATCTGGAGTTTACTCTGGAAAAATTTCCAATTGTGATGTAGGCATAGCTTATTCCTAGGTTTCACAGATGTGCTAAAAGAAGTTCCTAGCTCCTATACAAGCATTCAGGGCAACAATACGGATATTGGGTAAAGAAGAGCCTTTCTTTCACTCCACAGAAAATGCAAAGGATTCTCAGGAGCTAATAAGCAGATGAAGAAACATAAAATAAAAAAAAAGAAAGAAACATAAATTATGCCTAGTAGCCATTCATATTCTAGGGCTGCTGAACAAGCAGTGTCCTTCCCCTTATATCTACATTGTTCAAATTGCTGTAATAGCAGGGATGGTGAATGTCAGAGGAGTGGCAGTCAATCAATAAACATTTATTAAGTGCCTATTATGGGCCAGGCACTGTGCTAAGCACTGGGGATACAAGAAAGGCAAAAGACAAATCCTGCTTTCTAGGAGCTCATAGTTTAATGGGGGAGACAAGACGTAAACAACTATAAACAAGCTATATACATGATAAATTGAAAATAATCAACATAATTCTAGTAGGCACTAGAATTAAGGGGGATCGGGAAAGGTTTCCTGTAGAAAGTGGTATTTTGGGCCTTGAAGGAATCAGTTTCCTTGTGTCTGTTGATCATGGATCCCTTTCATTGCCCCTCCAGTCATGGAAGCTAAGTGGATGATTCTTCAAAAAGAATACTGTTCAAGAAATTCCTTGCTCTCCCTAGAAGTCTTACATCAGAATACTCAAATTGGAGATTCTTGAATTTTAGATGACACTTGAGAAAACCCACCAGAGTTTACACTGTCTAAGAATTTCTTTTCCCTGACTAGAATCCTAGATTCTTGGATTTTGATGTCAAAAAAATCAAAGTTATTACATTTCCACACATGATGTATCTCTAAACCCTCAGACTTGATAACCCACCCACAAGATAACCCCCAAGAACAGTGCTGCCCAGGATATCTCCCTTCTGTGTCTACAAGGTTAGATTCTGGAGATTGCCTAAGAGAACAAAATACCTTCCTTTACATAGGACTTTGGGGTTCAGGAACAATGAACTCCTCTTTGGTTTGAAATGGCAGTCACATGTCTGCCTCTGCCAGTGCTTCTGCAGGAAATCTATCAGTATCTCAGCTTCTATCATCCATTGGATTAGGAAATTTCACTTGCAAGCATTATTTGGTCAGGCTACATGCAATCATATATCAATCTCTGATGTGTGTTTCTGCTTCTGAAGGGCAAAAGGCAGAAATCCCCTCTACTACCCCGACTCTATCCCAATCTGTAGTACTCAAGAAGAAAGATACAAGAGGAAAGGTAAAAAAAGCAAAAAGAGGGACCCAATAGCGGCCTGTCACTCTCTTTTAAAGACTTCACAGAAGGGCAGCTCTCCCAACAAAAGTTCATCTTCCTGAGTTCCAGTCAGCCAGTCATGTTAGAGAGACCACTAGGCACTGAAAACCAATTAGGAGTTTCTTATGTCCTCCAAACAAGGCATCAATATGCATGTCCATATTTTAAGAGGAGAAATATATTCAAACAGATAGGTAGTGTTCCCTTACATGTAATAATCTTATATCCTCTTATATATAAGTATTCTTTTACTGACAAATTTATGTTAAATATCAGAGAGGATAAGGTTGAAAATGGTTCTCAAAAAAAAATTAATATTTTCAAAAGTAGAAAAACCAGTAATTCATGAAAGACGGAATTGACTCTTCTTTTATTTTTCTTTGTTAGTGTATGATATGAGATGAGAAAGAGCAGAAATGTTCTCAGTGAATTACCCCTGAGGTATTATCAAATCAGATAATATTTGGAAAGTTCTTTGCAAACCTTAAAGTACTATACAAATTTCCACTTAATAACAACAATGATAATAGTTTGCATTTGTATAGTGAAGGATAAGGTCATGATGGAAATGATTCCCTAAACTTCAATACCCACAACTTGGGGTTGAGGGGATGGGTTAGAAACTCAGGCTTAATGATTATGGAGTCAAGTACTGTAATTGATTTAAAAGGGGAGAGGGGAGTAGAAGGGAAGGGCATAAATATTATGTGCCAAATGCTTTTTACAAATATTATCTTATTTGATCCTCACAACCCTATGAGATAAGTGCTATTACAGTCCCACCCCCCTTTTTTTTTTTTACAGTTGAGGAAATTGAGGCAAGCAGAGGTTGTGACTTGCCCAGGGTGACATAGCTAATAAGTGCCTGAGGTGAATTTAAACTCAGGTCTTTCTGACTCCAGGCCCAGCACTCTATCCAGTGTGTCATCAGCTGCCTCTCAGGAGCTGAGTATCTCTCTTGGAAGTGAGGTATAAGGTTAAAAGCGGAAAAAAACGATAGCAGTTAAAATAAGAGAAGAAAGATAAGTATTTTAGGGTCATAATTTGCTTTGAAAATGCTTGCTCCAAAGTATTAGACTTGAGTTTAATGATTGCTTAAGTTTAACAGTTTTATTTTTAACATAAATGTTGGAAGTTCTTAGTTGTACATCTGTTAGGAAGACAACATTTTATAATATAAAGAGCACTGGCCTGGAAATAGGGAGAGCTGACATAGCTTGACATAATTGGATCCATGCTGGGATATCACAAAGTCAAGCATGACCTCGGGAAAGTGACTTAACCTCTCTTGGCATCAGTTTTCCCATATGTAAAAGTGAACTGGGGGAAATAGAAGGGAGAAGAGGCTGTGAAAAAAAGATGAAATGCTTTCCATCTTGAAATACCATAATTCATGTTGATCTTGAGCAGAGAATCACCATCTTAAAAATTAGGGGAACACATGTGCCTTGCTACTAAGACCATGTGACGAGACACTTTAACTGACCACCTGGTAGCATTATACCCAGCTGGAAAAGGCAATTTTGAAAAGGTAAATAAAATTCTTGAGGCAGAATCTGCAAAACCAAGGTTCAGCGATAACAGTTTTGTGACAGCACTATCGATACAAAGAACAGAGTAATTAGCTGAATCTCATACTTTTCTTGAATAAAAGCTGTGATTATAAATGCCAAATGTGTATACAGAATTAGTATGTATTAATTATTATATGAAATAAGTTAATTATAAGTAAAGATGAGTAGATAATCAAAGTTGTATATAATTAACATCATCAAATTTTTATTAAAGATAAATCCTGTAGCTATGCAATTTGCCTTAAAAGCAGAGTCTTGTATTAAAAGATTTTTCTGTATTCAAGGTTGATGGGTACTCTTTATAGTCGAGATTAACATTCTTCTCTACAATTCTTTGATTTTTTTAAAATTACATTGAATGATCTAAATGGAGTTCTTTACTTACTTTATACTCAGCTCTGAGGTCAGTTCTTGGGAGATGTATGAAAAATAGACTAAATGTAGTCTGAGCAAGGAGATTACTGGTTGTCCTGGCATTCACAGATATATACTAACAGGTCGCCAGAAGGCCAGAAGTCTTATGAAATAAGAGAGACTTGGCTGATTCCACAGGGATAGACTGATAAAAGGTCAAGTTCAATGAAGTCAGCTGAGGTAGGTAGGAGCATCCAGGCATGGAATGTCTAGTCAGGCCAGCATTACCTAAAAGCAAGATGGTAAGCGATTCAGGAGAAACAACTGATCAGTCAGCAAGCATTTACTAAGTGCCTACAATGTGACTGACACTATGTGATGGACTAGAAATACAAGGGAAGAGATTAAACCAGAGAGGTTCCTAAACTGGACAATACTACCCTCTGAGGGTGCTGGAACAGGGGGGGGGGGGGTGGTAGTAGCCTTGGATGCAATTGGGGAGCATTGAATAAAAATAAGAGGGTGGTAGAAGCATAAGGAAGGAAAAGAAGATAAGAAAATTTTGAAAAACCATTTGTACATGTTTCATCTGTTGTATAACACAGTTAAAGTCATAGTGATTACATCATTTTCTAAATAAACATACAAAATGCAAGTTATAACTGATCAGTGGTCAAGTCCTCTAACAACTTTTAACAAGCAAGTGTTAGTAGGCAAGCATGTCCGCATTGTTGGGAAGTCCAGCATGCATCTGCCGGAATATGTGATGACTTGTTTACAATAGTTACTATATGGTTACGTGACGCAATATTGCATCATCAAAATTTCAGTGTAGGGAAAAAATCCACAAATTTGCAATAAATTATTAAATTTAAAATGTCATTTAAAAGATATATATATTTTTTGAAATGACGCAATTAAAAAAACATTAAAAGGGTTAATGAAAGATTTGGGGGGCAGTTGCTGAGTACATTTTTTTTTTAAAGGAGGCAGTAGGCCAAACAAATTTGGGAACCTCTGGATTAAACTGTCACTAATCTCAGGAACGCGGACCCTAGGGAAGAAGCCATTTGCTCTATTCTGGTTTCCTCTGCCTGCTGAATACAGGTTCCACAGGGAGTAATCATGGTCAAAAAGAAGCAAGAGGTCTGATGATGAGGCAAACAGAGATGATAGAAAGTAGCATTTTATTTCCAAAAGGAAAGCAAGATCAATTACATTTGTAATGAACAGGGGAAGGTCACAGGATCAAACACTAGGAGTATTGCTAAATAAGACTTCCTGAACCCTGTCCTATACCTTTTGGGTTCCTTGCATCTTCATGTGGCCTCCAGCAGCTTGAAGTATTCTACTCTACCTTGCCCTAAAATATCCCCACTGAACAAAGATTACTCTTTTCTCTTCTCCCTGAATTAGTAAATGTAAAATGTCTCATGCTCTAGATGCATATTTTTAAAAAAATTAACTATTAATTAAGGAATTAAGAGGTCATTGAGATGGAAGTTACAGTAGTGAGTGAAAAATTACTAGTTAGGCAGTAGTTAAAGATTGAAACAGGATGTGTTTTGGCAATGTAATGGAAGCATTTAATGGGAATTTAATAGGAAGAACACTGACTAGTGTGTCAGAAGATCTGAGTTCAAATCTTGACTACTATTTATTCCCTATTTGGTTTTGGCAAGTTCACTTCACTTCTCTGGGTTTCAGTTTCCTTATCTATGAAAAGGAGAGATTAGACTCATTTATTGTTTTGGTGCCAACTCTAAATCATGGGTTTAAATATTAGTCCAGATGGTATTATTAACCATGATAATTCTGAAAATACAATATAAAGAGTACTGGCCTTAGAGTCATAGGAATTGAGTTTGAATCCCAGCTCTGACATTTATTACAATGTGCCACATTATTAGGAACTCTATGACCTAGGGAAGTCACTTAACCTCTCCTGGCCCCAGTTTCCTTATCTTTAGAGTGAAGAGGTTCTACTCCATGACCTCTAAGATACATTTCAGTTCTGGATTGCTGTTCCAATGAAGCCTTGAGGCTCAGTTGCCCTGTCTATAAAATAGGAATAATAATAAAACTTGAGCTACCTACCTCACAGAATTATTGTGAGAAAATGTGCTTTGTAAATTTCAAAGAGCAATGTAAATGTAAGTTGCTATTATTATTTTGTTATTTTATATGTGTGTATATATATGTATATACATACATACATACATACATATATATATTTATATATTAGTCTTGGCTCAAACAATAACTTAGATCTGTGATGAGGGTCAAGGTACTTAACCTCTCTGGACCTTAGTTTCCTCATCTGTAAATGAAAGAGATTAGACTAAATAAAAAGTACCTTTCCTTTATAACATTTTGTACTTTACATCATTATGAGGTTCATGGATTTAGCATTGAGGATGTTTCTTTTAACCATATCATTATTTTATAAATGTTCTCATTAAACATTATGTACCCACAGAGTGGGTGGAGCTTGCATCTATTTAATATTCTAAAAGGCTTGAATTCCTAGAAATTACATGTCACAGGTGCTAAACAGTGGATTCTGAGACTCTGGAAACCTGAACTTTGTTAACCAAAATTCTACAGATTAACATTCAACAATTTATGAATTTACTATCTGTAAGAAAATGTGGTGCAGAAGATACAGATTTAAATAAGATCTACTTATTGTACAGTCTATTTGGGAAAAAGTCACTTTTTTAGGGGATGCATTAGTTGTTTTTTTTTTAATCTATAAAATGGCAGTATAGGGATAGTTCAAACAGAAGGAGTTGGAGAAAGGGGAGATAGATTACATCTGGTCCATTGCAATAGCTACATATCAAAGTAGAGTTCTTTATTGGCTTGATAATGGAGGTGGGCATTGGAAGTGGTTTGGGGAGGCTATCGCACAGTTTATCTCCATCCCTTTATTACAGGGCTATTAGAATTCTTCCCTTTCATTCTTTATGCCTTCTCCCTCTAGTCTTCAAGCCCTTGAAATACTTATGATTTCTTAAGTAAGTCCTAGTTTGGTGCCAATAAATTTTTCTCAAAGAACAACCTTTCGAACTCTTCTTGCAAATACAGAGACAGCTTTCAGTTAATCAAAGACAATGTCAAATTGGTAGATTATCAATGCCATTATTTTCTTCTCTCCCATTGCTTGCCTTTTTTTACCATTTTACTACCACGAGCATTTCAACTAGAGTCTGAGTAGAGATGAAAAGATGAGGGACTCAAACCTCACCATTTTGCACCTTCTTGGCCACTCCAGTGCAGGATTTGGTGAATAAGATACAGCTAACCAAGCTAGTTAAATTGAGTCTTTTGGATTATCTGTGGATTTCTTTTATCCATGCTCCCCCCATACACACACACATTTCTAAATATATATGGAAGGATTGTGCTTCTTATAAAGAAGCTGCTGTTACACTTGCCCCAGGGCATGTGCTAAATTCTCTTTCTTCTATTCAGAAGAGAAGCCAGATTGCTCCAAGGCCCGCTGTGAAGTACAGTTTTCTCCACGCTGCCCCGAAGATTCTATTCTCATCGAGGGTTATGCTCCTCCTGGTGAATGCTGCCCATTGCCAAGCCGTTGTGTGTGCAACCCTGCAGGCTGTCTGAGGAAAGTCTGTCAGCCAGGATACCTGAACATATTAGTGTCAAAAGCATCAGGGAAGCCAGGAGAGTGTTGTGACCTCTATGAATGCAAACCAGGTATGCACTTGTCTTTGCTTCAGCAAAGTTCTCCCTTATAGTACACCCTCCATCCACATCTGCAGAGGGAAAAAAATCTGCCACCACTCCTTTGATAATGAAAAGTTCTCCCACTCCCTGTAAACTCACAAAAGATCTCAAACTTTGGGTGTGAGACTGACTTTGACTTACAAATTAAAGAAATCAGGTTGGCTAATATTTCAGCATGTCAGCTCCTTGAAGAGGACTGTATCTTCTTCTTGTTTCTGCAGAGTGCTTAGTATAGAGTCCATTTGCATGAGGTCACTCCATGTTTGGTGGTGGTATTAATAATACTGTATTTATCCACCATTTCCTCACTTTTCCTGAGGAGTTCAAAGACTATGTTTGCAAAGTTACTCTCATTTGAGAAAATAAAATGCTTAAATCATTAAACATGATTCATCATCACAAATTTAACAGCCATTTTAAGAATTAACCCACGCGCCAAGATGCCAGGATTTGCATAATGAATTGTATAGTCCCAAATCTGCTCCCTGTTGAAGGCACCACCCTCTCCCTTTTATCTGCAGCACCCCTCTAAATCATCTTTTAATCTTCATTTGCTTTCTTTCTAGACATCAAATGCGTTGCCATACCCCACTGCTTCTCCCTTCATAACATCTCTAAAATTTTCCCTCTTGTGGCAAAATCCTGTGTTTGTGCTATGATCACCTCTGGCCTGTTGTGACCACCTCTATCTAAATCTCCCAACCCCTAACCTACTTTTTTAAAATTATCAGGTTAATGTCTCAGTAGAAACAGTCTTTTGCCCACCCTGTGGACTGGGCTTCATCCAAACCCACCACTGATTCTGCATCGCCTTTCACATATTTATCCTTGGTTTTTAAGCCTCTCTCCTGACCTGCCCTGTCTTCATCTTCTTTCTTGATTTAGCCTTGTCTCCCATCCTTTCTTCTTTCTGCAAGGACTGAAAATATATTGAGGTTTTTTAGTGTTGACAAATGCCAGTGTAAGAATGGGGTTGCTAGATACATTTCTGGTTGGTGAAAGAAGGTTGGAGATCTGTCCAGTGCTCCATTTCAGGACTTGATAACAAGAATAAAAATCTCAGTAAATGGTGCCTCTCTGTTTATCCCCCTTTCAGTTTTCAGTGTGGACTGCAGCACAGTGGAATGCCCTTCCATTCAACAGGTTGTTTGCCCGCTGGATAGTTATGAAACTCAAGTTAGACTGACAGCTGATGGCTGCTGTACTCTTCCAACAAGGTTCGTTTGTCTTTTGTTTATCAAGTTTTCACCCTTGTCTTCTTCCATGTTAGCACCATCGAGACTGAAATTTTAAGCATGTGTTCTCTTTTCGGTGGAAAACCTAATATTGTCATGTTTCCATGGAGAAATTTTTGAGATGTTACTATTATTTTGTATTTACATACCATCTTCCTTCAGAGCCAGATCCAAGTGCTTTAAAGTTATTAACTCATTAATCTTCGTGGGGCCCTCATACAGGAATAGCTATACTTTAAGAGACAGAGAACATTGAAGGCAAATAATTCCATGGCTATGTGTGTATGTAGCATGATAACCTGTATGAATGCCTTTGCTTACTTTAAAATAGTGCACTTAGAATTGTTTAGTGCAAGATAATCATCAGCTTAGTGGAAGTGCTGCTAAGGGATCCTTAAGAGATCATAGCTCCAGAGTTGGCAGGAACCTCAGAGACTATCCAGTGCATCATTTTCCAGTTGAAGAAACTGAGGCCCATAGAAATTCATTGACTTGCTCAACCATGATCACACAGGAAGTGAGCATCAGAGGCAAGATCTGAACCCAGGTCGTCTGACTTCCAAGCCAGTGTCTTTGCCACTTCACCATGACTTAAATAGCCAGATCTGCCTAGTTCTCAGTTCCTTTCTGAGCCATAGCAGGTTCTGAGTTTTTGTATTACAGCTTTTTGAATGAGTGCACACAACCATTCTTTGACACAGAGAAAAACTGGACGACATTTTAATAACAGCAGGCTTATTAAGGCTCGTCCCAAGAAACTTTTTAACAAAGGGTTATACAACGATGAAATGTGTGACTTTGTGAAGTACTGTGAAGTACTTCAACCTGCCAGATTGAAATACTGTCTAGTTGACCATTTTGTCAGAAGATCCGAGCTCCATGATTCCATAAAATAGAAATTCTGGACTCCTTTTTACTTGTTTATTTATTGTGCTAAAATAAATTCTGTCTTGCATAATGTTGGAGGATGTTTGGAGTTAAAAGTGACAAAAATGAGAAAACTGAAAGCAGCAGAGAAAAACAAAGGAATTTGGCTACAATTCCACTATCAACTAATTGAAGAGAAAGGGGATAGTTCTTCTAGGGTACTCAGTTTCCTGTCTTTAAAACAGTCAAGGGCCTACATTTCCTTGTTTGGCAAATTTAAATGTGTAAGCAGGAGCTACTTCCTGTTACATCTTATCCTGTCATATATGGTTGCCTTGGATTTGCTAATGCTGTGCCAACTAAGCACAAGTTCTTACAAGTTCTCCCAGACTAGAGAGTTCAAAGCCTTCATATTCAGCCCTGGGGACAACTTGTAAGTCAGTTGTCTGAGGACTGGCCCAGCAAAGTCAGGACTGATCAACTTATCACCAGAAGGTATACAGCCATGTGAAGAATTTTTTTTAAACCAACATAAAGACTGTCTAGTTAGGGTATAGAGGGCCTGAGATATTTGTCATTGAATAAAGTACTCATGTCAAGGAAATGAGTGAATGATGAAGGAAGGAAGGAAGGAAGGAAGGAAGGAAGGAAGGAAGGAAGGAA